>NC_049979.1:32487381-32499473 GCF_000003815.2 Branchiostoma floridae | reverse complement strand
AGCCAGAAGTTCTGTTTCAGTACCAAGGACAGCTGCCAGTGGCCCAAAATCTAACAATTTTTCTCATCTGCCAAGACCGGTTCCTAATCACATACCAAATTTCTTGACAGTCCATTCCTAGCTTCTGGAATTATACTGCTAAACCACAAAACATTGCAAGACTACTACAATACTGCCGACAACACAACCTTCTTGGTGAAGGCTTCTGTTTTGAGTTGGTGATTCACTTCAAATCACCCAAATGGAGGCCTTGCAAACCTCCATCTTGTATCAGCCAAACAGGGATTTATATCCTTCACCCAGACTCCAGGAAGAATAGTGAAATATCAGTCACTGATGGAGATCAGAATCATACAAACCAAGGTAAAACTGTCCAAGTACCTGATCATGGATGCGCTGGTAGAACCCTCGTAGGTCCTCCTGTGCCTTGGCCAGCTGTGCTGAGATGTGGAGGTTCTGATCCTCCAGCTTGTCGTACAGGGTGCGCACATTAAAGTTCTCTAGTTCTTGTTCTTCCCCTGGTGCTGACAGAATTATAACAAGCAATGGAATGTTATACCACAAAAATATGCAACAAGAAAGACCCATTCTCAAGTGGGACCATATCATCTTAGTTTTCTGGCATAAACTCAGGTTGTTGATGAAATTTTGCCCCAATCTCAATAGTCAAAATGAACATGGCTTAATATATGCTAACAGCACGTTTTGTAAAATATTCCAGAGTGACACATATCATCCTTGGGTCATATTCTTGCGATGGTCATTTTCCAATAGAGAAGGCTGCTGATTGAAGGACTCTGTCTAAAGATATACATGCATAGCTTGATGGAACTTTTTATTCTCCAAACAGTATCCAACTTGGAGACCTACTGGAAACTGGTAAGCCCTTTGGATCAAACCGTCTTTGCCCATGACAGATCTGCTTGGAGATTAAGTACATGTAGCTTACCCATGAACATGGCTGAAGTGGTTGTGGACTCTGCTCCCTCCGCTACTCCACGCACACCAAGTAGCAGGTCACCCCTGTAAAAACAGAAGATTGGTTTGAGTCACAGTCACCAACAAGGATATAAACTGATGATAGGTACAGATTCTGAAATATTTCTTTCTTTGTTAGTTCATCACAAGGGACTGAAGTACATAGTTAACAAAGCATGGGATGAAGTCTGCCATCTCTGTCTGGTCAATGCCTGTGTAGCAAAACATTGGAATGCTGCACAAATCACACATTTATGAATGTATCACATCTAACAATTTTAAGATAGTTAAGTATTAAGAATGCTACAGGGTGAACATTTTAGTGAAAACTGCACAAGTGACCACCTCTGCATAAGAACCAACTGGCTATTGTGATCACTTTTAAAAGCTTTTGGATGGTCCCTTAGATAATTTTCCCCATTGACTGTTGCATTGGGAATCCAGTGACCACCTGTCAACATAGATTGAAATCTTATCTATCGCCTGTGTGGTTTTCTTTGCAGGGTTCACCATGGATAATGAGAGGTTAGTCTTACTTGTCATGATATGTGGGAGCGTAAGCGATGGCTGGTGCTCCCAGGCTGCGGTACTTGGGTTTCCAGTAGTTCATGGGGTAGATGCCAGCGTTCTTCGGTCGCCACACGATCACGGCCACAATCAGCATGATCACACAGGCACCCAGGAACGCTATGATACCTGAGAGATGGACAAGATGGGGTGTTGTAACAGGGCTGCGTATTGTCAGAGGGTTGTGTATTGTAAGAGGGTTGTGTATTGTAACAGGGCTGTATATTATAACAGGCTTGTGTGTGGTAAGAGGGCTGTATATTGTAAGAGGGTTGTGTATTGTAAGAGGGTTGTGTATTGTAACAGGGCTGTTATATTATAACAGGCTTGTGTGTGGTAAGAGGGCTGTATATTGTAAGAGGGTTGTGTATTGTAAGAGGGTTGTGTATTGTAAGAGGGTTGTGTATTGTAACAGGGCTGTTATATTATAACAGGCTTGTGTGTGGTAAGAGGGTTGTATATTGTAAGAGGGTTGTGTATTGTAACAGGGCGTTATATTATAACAGGCTTGTGTGTGGAAAGAGGGTTGTATATTGTAAGAGGGTTGTGTATTGTAAGCAGGTTGTGTATTGTAGAAGAAGAAGTTGAACTTGTACATACTAGAATGTATTAGCATAATTTATTATGTAGAGATGATAAGATACCTTTTTTGTCAAAATTGTACGGTAACTTATCACTAGCGCTACGACCTGTACTTAGCTTGTTTGAGCACAAATGTACAATAAAGGTCATTCATTCATTCATTGTAACAGGATTGTGTATTGTAAGGGGTTGTGTATTGTAAGGGGTTGTGTATTGTAAGAGGGTTGTGTATTGTAACAAGGTTGTGTATTGTAACAAGGTTGTGTATTGTAACAGGGATGTGTGTTGTATCAGGGATGTGTGTTGTATCAGTGCTGTGTATTGTAAAAGGGTTGTGTATTGTAAGAGGTTTGTGTATTGTAACAGGATTGTGTATTGCAACAGGGTTGTGTGTTGTTACAGGGTTTTGTATTGTAACAGCATTGTGTATTCTAAAACCAAATTGACTAAATCTAAAGTTGTAAAAGAATTGTACATTCAAGTTGGCATTTAGCTATAGGGCAAATGGGTATAACGAAATTCAAGTCTTGTAAGATTCACTTTGAACATCATTAAAAAAAAGACTGCTTACTACATGTATTTCCTTAATTTGCTAAATGTTAATTTAAAAGCCAACTGAACTATCTCTGTGTGTTGAGCTGTATTAACGTGCTGAGCTGTACCTATAATGAGACCCCAGTCCGGCTCCTGGTTCCGAGGAGCTGTCTTCTTCACCCCTGCTGTCACCAGGTTGTTTTCTGTGGCTGGCTGGATACGAACGACACCGTCCTCGCACGAGGACCCCACAGCCTTCACCGACACAAAGATCTCACGTCCTGGTTCCTGATCAACCACAGAAAGATGGAGTCAAGGTCACAGAAATACAGATTATTTTAGTATCTATCTGGACAATGCCGTGCATGCTTTAGTCAAGACGTGATTGGCGGTATTGAAAACTGTCGGGGGAACAAATCTGATAATAATTGTGCCTGATGATTGCCTGCATGATTAGAGGCATTGAATACTGTCGGGAACAAATCTACTAATAATAAGAAAACATCTTACAAGATGGATGCTACAGAAAATGTGAACAACATCAATGATAGGGTAGCATAAAGTGAGATGGACTATGAAAATCATAATGTTTCTAGATAAGGTTCTTCATCTACATTCCTGATGCAGAATTTGACTTCTTCTTTAGGAGCAGAGGAAAAGTAAATTTCTCTATGTTTTCACATTCTAGTTTTGAGCTGCCATTAGTTTTTAGAGTTCTCTCCAGACTGTATACAATATGAGTTAGAGACTGTGAAGGATTTGCCTACCTGGGCATCGTGGAATGCATACTGGCCAGGATCGGAGAAAACGAAGGCAAACTGCTCGACTGTGACGTTGGTCTTTTCGATGTACTCCTGGAGCTGTCGGAAGGCTCCGTAGTCGAAGTTGGGGTTGGTGTTGAACAGATGGTCCTTCTGGTAGCGCGGGTAGTGGCTCTTTGTGCGGTCTGAAGAACACAGCAAGAACACTTAAATTTCTTGTAGTCTCTTAATTCTTGAAAGTGTAATTTGGCTTGTGTCGACTTTGTAAGGAACATGTAAATATAAGGTACATTTCTGTCATAAACTACACACTTTTGAAACATTTCATGTTCCAAGAAGTGTTGTAAAAATGCTGCTGCTCTAAAAACAAAATAATACACTCGAACTTCATGCTGAAATGTAAAAAAAAATCTATGCATAACGGTGGGTGTGGGGGAGCCCTGACAGTTATAAAATGAATATCCAAATAAAAACTTTACAAAACTGGTATGCAACTTTAAGTTAGTTACTTGGCAGTTAACCAGTTATACAGAACAAGAGTCAGAACAAAGGAAAGAACCATACCTGTCTCATTGACCTCCACTTTAAAGATGACCATCTCCTCTATCTCAAGACACAGCAGTGGGTTGGGGATGAGGGGAACGTTGTTCAGCAGGGAGGAGGTGGTGACCGGTACGTCTGTGGTGGTCCAGGCGGTCGTGTTGGGCAGTCCGGTGGTCATCAACAGACGGCGCGCAAAGTACGGGGACTCCACGTCCGGTACACTCCTTCTGCGTCTGGCTGTGGAAGGCACTGCACCTGAAAGTGTAAGGAGAATTGTTGTTTTGAACGTGTCTTTCTGTATGTACATGTGTGTCAGACTGTGTCTGGATGGATACAATGATAATGGGCATTTACATGTATAATTCATCTAAGTGGTAAATGATAGGAATATCATACTTGTGACATCTTCAATGTAGTTAAAGGTACATTTACATTGTCATGTAGAAAAAAAATTCACAACCACTTGTACTTGGTATCTTACATGTATGTCAAAGGTGGTTATGACCTATTGACATATCAAATTGTAAAAATAATAACCTATAACTAACTCATAACCAGGGACGAATCATGCCATTTTTATAATCACAGTGTCATCCTTTATCAATGTACTTGTCATCATGTCACTGGGAAAATTTGTTTTTCTCTACCTTTTTAGTAGAACAATACTAACAGTATTGCTTCAACCGCAAACTTAAAACAACTTAAAAGTTTTCTTTCACCTCATATTGCAAAATCAAGTCTCCCTGAACATAACTAAAATCTATAGTTGTAAGGAAAAAACAGTGACTCCAGTTGGCTACTGTTCCTTACATCACCAGGACTATTACAGATGGTACAAAACCCTACCTGAGGTTGTTAGGTAATCTGTGTGAGTGGCCTCTGTCTGTAAGACACCATATACTCCTGAGCTCCCCACAACCACCCAGTGGACAGGCTTGTCTCCAGATGTGTGCTGACTGGGGCCGATACAGTTGGGAACAGCCTGAGAACAGAAATAAAATGCTTGAACCCTCATCTCAACATGAGTTGGAAACCTCTCCTTTCATCAATGTGTAATGTTTACAATAACAACAGGGCAAACATGAAAAATGTGAGTGTGTTGGTACAAGTGAACTTACCGCTGTTGTGGTTTGGCCTGAAGTTGGGTCGACAGTGGTCATCTGCAGCTGTCCAGTAGTGGTCAGCCCTGCGGTCACCACAGGTTTGGTCTGGACACAGCTGCTGTCACAGATCTCCTCAGGTGCTACATACGAGTCACACAGACACCTGCAACATAAAGTGACCATCACTTAGTCATTTTATCATACCTGGTAACACTTGTTCCCTTGTACTTTTCAAAATTTTAAAACATTTACTGAAAACTTCTCTATGCTTGATGAAACGTCCAACCATTGCAAGACAGGGAACAACGGGCGCTAAACTGGATAGTGAGTGTGTGTGAGCGTGCTTAATACGCAATACATGTAATCATTCAATAAAGCTGTAGTGTTTTTGCACTATTATAAGTCAGAACAGTGAAAGTGGATGGCCCCTAAAGACAGAAACCAGAGAACTATTGAAAGCAATGGCCAAGAGACATAAGCTTAGTAGTTTGGCCACGTGACACACCGTGATGATCCTCTGGGGCGCTGGGAAAAGACGGCTACGTTGGAAGTGAATCCTGGCAAGACAACATTAAAGAGTGAACGTCCCTCAACCTGCTAAAAAAAACTAGCGAGTGAGAGACGAGCCTAGAGACATCTCTCTATCTTTATGTCTACCTCCCCCCCCCCCAAACAACCTGGTAGTGGCAGTCAAGAAAGGTGGGTAGAGTAGCTACCCTTTTGTATACCCTCACACAGTTGTATCTTAAAGCACATGCACAAAGAATTGGATGAAGTAAGATAATGATATAATAGAGAAGAGAGATGACTCACACTCCCAGGTCGATGGAGAGAGCGCCTCCCCTGTCCCCACAGGTGGGGGTACAGTCGTACTGGCTCGGGTACACGCAGGTCCGAGTCCCCGCCAGACGCACCTGGTCCAGATCACATCTCACGTCCACCTGCACCACATCAAGAAATCACAACCTTGGTCAGCATAGAACAATCATGTTGATGAAGGTTAGACATCCATGTAAGAAGATTTTTATTATTTGTAGTTGTTAATAATACATCTTGTTCTAAATTGGTCCTAAAACTACTTTATACTCCAATGCATAGGTTTGTTATCTCCTTGTATTTGGTGATGAGTTGAGTCGGGCTATAATAATCAAATCCCCCCACACCAAATCAAGAAAATACCACCCATAACTCATTGAGTAGAGCAATAATTTGATTTACAAAAACACAGAATAATTGTTGACTTTGTGAACAACAGCAATGACTACACTGACCCGAGACTGACAGTCTGCATCGCTGTTGCCTTCCGTAACCATGAGGTTGGCCTCGTTGTAGTAAACATAGCCGGGCTGACAGATGCACGAGCCATCCGACTCCTGGAACGCTCGGTACAACCCAATACAGGTGCAGTGGGAGGAGCCTAATGGACACAAAAGTCAGCTTTAAATTGTTTACAAATATCATCAAACATGGAAGAGTATCTTGTAGCTAAACAATTCTGGGAAAGATCAGAGATGGGCCAATGACTGGGCAGGGCTCCATGGATGTCCTATGCTCCATGCATAGGTCGATTCAAACAATTCAAATTCACTTGCGTGTACAGCTGTCAAAAATTCGAACAACTGTTCTTGATCCAAACTGGCAGTCTGCAACTTCATTTGTTCAAATTGACAAATCAAGTGGTTGTCGTGATGTGCATTAATGTCCCGTTGATAAATTTGTCTTTCCCTGGATTGGCATCATATAAATGAAATACAACACGAGGTATTCCATGTTGTCCTTGGTCCCAACCCTCCTTCGGGTTGAAACAACCTCCAGCCTTTGACTGATCCTACCCGCAGCAGGGCTGTACCTTGGGCGATACGGGATACCGTGTTGTATTTAATATTTACATACCTTTTACAGCAGTTGCAGAGCTTCCACAGGGGAAACATGCCTTCTGTCCAAACAGGTGGTTAAAGGTGTTCACAGGGCACTCGAAGCACTGGCCATAGCGGTAGGCCAGACTGATGTTCCCATAGCTGCCCGGTCGGCAGGGTATGGGCTCTCCTGTACCGTTGGGACAGTAGTAGCCGATGGGGCACGGGTACTTCAGGTACTGGTCAGTTCCTACAGGGAGGGAGACAGATCAACTTTGAGTGCACTCGCACAGTGCAAAAATACCCACTAGATACAAAAAACTAGCTATCAGAACTGACTTCAAGACTTACTTCATCTGTTAACCTTTGTTGTTTAGAAAGTAGAAATTGAATATTACTTCACATTTTCATAGTTGATAGTTGAGGGAATTAAAGTCACTGTACATTAAAAATAAGACACAAGTTTCTTGGTGAAAAATGTGCAGATATTGGCATATATGACATACTAAATCTGTGAATGTTATGTTGTACACTTTTAACAGATTAGCCAAAGAGGCTAAGCTAGTGGGCATCCCTCCATTATATAGACTAGGTGGATAGTGAGCATAATGTGTTAAGTGCCTTACCAAAGAGCACAATGTCAGGGCATGGCAAGTATCAAATTCTGACCTATTGGCTCTGAGAGAAATGCTCTGATTAACAGTCACACCACACCAATGCCGACTGTACTTTTTTGAACAGGTATTGGATTGATCAACAAATGACCAGATTAATAATCAGGTTCAGCACAAACCTGCGGGGCAGTAGTACCCCCCAGGGCAGGGCTCACAGTAGTCCCAGGCAGAGTCGTTCCTGTACGTTCCCACGGGACAGATTAGGCAAGCCTTGGACAGCTCGTCACGGACGCCTGTCACGTTCACAGGCATCCAGCCCAGGTCACACGGCCACTGCCGGTCACTGCCCTCAGGACAGTAGTTGGGGTACTCACAACTAAATCAGATACAAAAAAATTCAATTAAGTTTGTCATTTAAACTGTCCTTGAAGTAGTGTAGACGAAGGAAAACAAGTCTCATTTGGAATCCTGATACTGAGACTAAGGGAAGAGTAGATCTCTCGTACCTTACCTTACAGAAATTGATTACAACAAAAACATTTTGATGTGGAAAGGACCTGATAGACACAGTTGTATAATGTATGTTGGTAAGAAATGCTACTGAACAAACTTTGTTAAGAATGTGATCATTATCATATTTGATACACAGCAGCAACTGCAAATCAAATTCTTCTACCTAAGGCTCTATCTGTAGATTATCTCTGTGCTAAACATTGCGTATGTTTTATGATTCCTGCAATATTACCAAACATTTGCTAAATCAGATCGTATATCAACATTGATACTTGATGTAATAAGAAGTTTCATCCTTACATGGTGTAGTTGTTGGAGCCCTCTGGACAGTAGTACCCTCCAGGACAGATAGGGGGCGTGCCTGTCACACCTGGGCAGTAGTGACCTGGTCTGCAGATAGTCTCATTTACAGCACCTAAAAAAACAAATTTGTTTATGGCAAAAGTCTTAACAGCTGTAGAGAAAGACCATGACTCGTATAATACATGACTATTTTGCTATATCATAAAAAAGATATTATCTTGTGCTTTTGAAAGCATAGTCAAACCTATACAAGAGACCACCTCCACATGTGAGGACCACCTGGCCAATGTCATATTTGATGGTCCCTTACAAAAGTTTTCCCATTTATGCTTCGGTCACATTTTCAAACCGGGGCCCGGCCGGGATTTGAAAGAGCCTTGTTGCTTGCCCAGTGACAGCCCCTTTGCGTTTGTGGTAGCCAAAGGCACAAGTCCGTTCCCGAAAGCAGACCCAACGCAGACCTTGATCCACATCGACCAAATCTTATTATTACTGACTGGTCTTCTGGAGCAGTGTTGACTGTACATGTATCTACAAAATGTGTTTGAGTTCCTAGCATGGTAGAAGAAGCAGACAGAAGCAATCCCACCTTCTGGACATTCGTAGTGTGGAGCGCAGGGGAAGCCGTTGACGTTGGAGATGCCTGCAGGACAGTGGTACCCAGGCCGGCAGAGCGGACACTCCTCTGGCGCACCGGCGCCGGTCACGTTACTCATCTGTCCGGCAGGACAGGGCTCGGGGTCGGACGCCTCCAGACAGTAGTGCCCAACCGGACATGGACTCTGCGTGTGATCACTCATGCCTGCGGACAGGACAGATGGTCAGTTTAGAACAGGAACAAAATAGACATGATACTGTACTCATTATTCACATTTCTGTGAAATAGAGTATGTGAACAACTTCCAGCCAACCGTTCACACTTATGCCACATCTTCAATAAAGACGCTGCATGTTCACATGTTCCCCGTATAGGAACTTTAATCGAACCGGCACACAACATGTTTAGCTGTGTGGCTTCCTCAGTGTTATGGGCTCGAAGGAGCATACTGTAAATGCATTTAAGTTTGCGGGGATTTAATTTCGTGGTAGCGGAAAACAGGACTGTCCGCAGTGGTTTTAAGTAACACCATAGACTGGAGTCTAATACCATAATAGAAAAATGTTCGCGGTGGTTTTAAATCCACTTCACCGCGAAAATTAATCCACCGCGAACATTTCTGCATTTACAGTAGCACGGCATGTCCATGCTTTTGCATAGTGCTCTGACCAGATTCAAGGTGCCCTAGGTTGCTTAAACTATCACATTTATGTGAAAAATATAGGTCCAACTGAAACAATGGCACCTACCTGTGACGTTGCACCAGGACCCAGCAGGACAGTTGAAGCACTCCCCGACATGCTTGGCCCCCGGGACGTCCCGGTAGGTGTGGGTGGGGCATTCCTTGGGACCGGCCCCCTCCCCTGGGGTAGTACCATTCACGGAGTCACAGTAGTACCCAACAGGACACAGGTACGCTGTGGGGTCACCTAGCAATAGGAGAACACAAAACATGTTTACACAGAACTCTTGATCTATAAGCATTGACTAAGGAAAAATGTTGCACATCTTCACTTTGTTCCTGTATACCATCAATGATTAGGATTTTACACTTTGGTAGAATAACACTTCAAATTTATCATTTTTGATATAACACTAGTTCACCTTTATCCAGGGTAACCTATATCAGGGCTACATACATGTAGGGATATCAAGATGGTAATTTCAAATTTCAATATTTTCAAAACATTGTAGTTTGAAACTTCTGTTGACTTGATATTCCTAAATCCCTAAAACAAATATGGGTTACCCAGCTGATAAAGGTGAAGTAGCGTTAATGATATTACCAATTATAACATCAATATCTTCATGAGTAATTTATGACATTATGAATTCATATTTTCCATTTCTATTTCAAATATTTTCATATTCTATGCCTGTCCTACCTTCTCTGCACCACAGTCCAGCGGGACAGGGTTCACAGTCGCTGGGCTGGCTGCCGCCGGGAGTCTGTCTCAGTGTGTTCTCAGGGCAGGGCCAGGGGTCCTGCTCCCCCTCTGTACAGTAGTGTCCCCCTGGGCAGGGGCCTGCGCACACCTCCCCGGGGGTGCAGGGGTCCTGGTCAGGGTCGGCAGGGGGAGGGGCACCCTCGGGGGTGTAGTCGTCACTACCGGCCAGGCAGAAGTACCCGGCAGCACACGTACCCACCAACTGGCCTCCTCTGGAATAAACAACATCATGTCATCAACAACACAATTTTTTTCTGCTCTGTACCTGGTACACATTACCAAGTGTAATTACATATTCAGTCTAACATTATTCAAGTTACCAGTAACACCTGGTTCAAAGAGGCAGCCCTAAAATTCTCAACAGAAATTCAACAGAAGTCCTATAGAAACAAAATGTATCATATCTTAGACTTAGACAAGTGACTTACTGGCTGTGACCGTAATGTACAAATTAAACACAACGGTTCTACACCAGTACAGCTTTGCATCTGAGCCACAGAAGGACTGACAAGCAGTAACAAGGACACTCTGACATCTACTATACAGAAACTCATTTCAATCTGCAACTCTTATGCTGCTGTGCAGCTAGCCGTATATGTTTGTATGTGTATCTCTTAGTGTTATGTTCTCTATGGACTTTCATACCCGAAATAAAGGAACAAAGAAAGAATGAAAGTACATGTGAGCACTGTTACAGAGACAAACATAACGCCTATACATACCTGCAGAAGAAGCCAGTTGGACAAGGCAAACACTCGTCTTCTGCCTTCAGACCTTCTGTTGTGGCATTAGTGTAGGTGCCATTGGGGCAGGGGGTGGGGTCCATGGTTCCTAAACACACATGTCAATGTAAGACCACTATCTACCACATTTCAGTGAATAAAAACTCTATTGCACAACAATTGCACAAGGTACAACAGACACTGGTAGCATTTTCCGTAACAACAAACATTCTACCAGAGACCAATTAACCCAGCAAAGGCTATCATCATGTATGGGATAAGAATGTGCTTAGATTGTGATAATTGGTTCAGCACAATTATCATTGAGGAGGTAATGTTTAGCAGTTTTTAAGTAAATTTTACTTAAGAAAAAAAAACTCTTCTGTAAGAAAGAGACCAGTTAGAGACAGTTCTAATCCAAGTTGCTATCTTGAACAGCCTTAATAAAGTACAACACAGCCCTGTACCCTTTTGATGTATGCAAGGACTACACGTCCAGCTGCAAGTGTTGCTATATCTGTAGTACCTCGACTGTACTTGGTGGCAACAAGATTAACTAACTGGTTCTAGCAAAAAAAGAAGAGTAGCCTTTGTATGCAATGATTGTAGAACTGACCTGCAGGGCAGTAGTGGAAGGCTGGGCAGAGCTGTGGGGTTGGGTTGATGGCGCTCTGACAGTAGTACCCCGCCCTACAGGGGATACAGTAGTCCGTCCCGCTGGCTGGTTGGTACTCCCCCACGGGGCAGGGCTCAGGCTCGGCCGAACCCTCTGGGCAGTAGAACCCTGGCGGACACTCCAGGCCTGACGGGGCGGGGGAGGAGGTGGAGTGGTTGGAAGGGCAGTAGTACCCAGCATGGCAGAGTCCAGAGGCCATCGACAGGCCTGTGCTGTTACAGAAGGACCCGGCTGTGCATGGGTGGCACTCAGACACAGATGCAGCTCCTAAACAAAAATTTGCAAGGTACTCAA
>NC_049979.1:32481304-32487281 GCF_000003815.2 Branchiostoma floridae | reverse complement strand
AAGAAATTGCAGGGTTTCCCCATTCCCTTCAGGGTCATGCCTCCTCATAATTTAAAGCTCGCAGACTCGTCGTTCGATCGAATCGCGCCTAATGTGAGGGGGGTATAAGGACTGCAAATCTTTCCAGTAGCTAGCAAGTTGGGTGAGAGACAACAGCCAGAATTTGAAACAGGCTACTGTATCGGACCACAGGTTGTTATGTGATTGTACAATGTACATGGTACCACTGTACAAAGTATAGAGTTGCTTGCTACCATAGCCACCCTGCAACTACCCAGATTTCACACAATCCCACAAAGAAAGGGTTTTCAAAGGTAGGAACTCTTGTTTATAGGCACAGGCACCAATGATTGTGTTCCTCCTACTGTATCTGTTGTACCATTGGTTCCCTACCTGTAGGGAAGGAGTTCCCAGGTCCAGCACAGTAGAACCCAGCCAGGCAGTCATCACATTCGCTTTCCTCCCTCAGGCCGGTCTTGTTGTTGTATGTGCCCTCTGGACAGGGCACTGGGGAGGGCACACCCTCAGGACAGTAGTGTCCTACACAAGAATGGTAAGAGTTAGTGTTGTATGTGCCCTCTGGACAGGGCACTGGGGAGGGCACACCCTCAGGACAGTAGTGTCCTACACAAGAATGGTAAGAGTTAGTGTTGTATGTGCCCTCTAGACAGGGCACTGGGGAGGGCACACCCTCAGGACAGTAGTGTCCTAAACAGGAATGGAAAACAAGGTAGCAATGTTGAGTCTCTAAGTACATGAACACTGAAGCTGACGACGAATGACTGTATAAGACCTAACACACAGTAAGTGATTTCATGCACACATGGTAGACAGGCAGCATAGCCTTTGGTGTTTCCATGATTACTTTATGGTGTTGCCGGATCCTGGGTTGATTTTAATTCCATGCCCTATAGCCATAGGGTGGGCCATGTAGGGGTAGAATAAACAGCCCATTAACTACTTGGTGGCACCCTTTTTCTCAATTGTGACCATAGCATAAGAGTAAGAGATGAGGCCTGACCTGACTTGCATGGCTCCGGAGCCGTCATGTTGACCTGGTCACACATGTACCCAACAGGACACACTGTACAGTTGGCCTGCCCTGGGTTGGGGTTGTAGCTTCCAAATTCACAGCCTGCATGAGGAGAACCAACCATATCAAACAAAGCTTTGGTCCGCAATTCACAACTTCTACTTCAAACAAGGTTCTTTATCTACTACAAGTATATTGTTCTCAAATCATAGCACACTCAAGCAAAATACATGTGATGCAATCAATGTTTGACAAGCACATAAAAGGACATGAAAACATATTTTTTAAATCTTCTTCTAGAAGATATAGAGAAAACATCTGCCCCTCACCTAGCTCATATAGAGTCCCTGCTGGACAGTAGAAGCCGGCAGGACAGATGTATCCCATGGCTGGGTCTGTAGGCCGAGGTGTTGTACTGCCTCCAGTGCAAACAAATCTGTAACATTGGAAATAAAGACATCTGATTTGAAAGTTCATGTCTGAATGCTACTTGTAAGTATGTGGATGTAGGAAAAAATACACGGTGTAGAGACATTCAGATACTACTGTTGGTTATATCTAGAATAGTTGGGCTTCTTACGGAAAAAAATAGGGTAGTGGATATGAATGGTTTACTTGTGTGTGGATGGTGTTCAGCACAAAGAAGAGGAGTTTTAGTATGTAGATTGTGTTCAGCACCAAGGACAGGACTGTTAGTGTGTAGATGGTGTTCAGAGCCAAGGACAGGATTGTCAGTGTGTAGACGGTGTTCAGCACCAAGGACAGAATGGTTAGACTGTTGATGGTGTTCAGGACTAAGGATACAGTTGTTAGTGTGTAGATGTTGTTCAGCACCAAGGACAGGACTGTTAGTGCATAGAAGGTGTTCAGAAACAATAACAGGTTTGTTGTTTGTGGATGGTGTTCAGCACCAAGAACAGGACTGTTACTATTGTGTAGATGGTGTTCAGCACCAAAGATACAGTTGTTAGTGTGTTCAGCACCAAGGACAGGTCTATTTGTGTGTGTGTGGTGTTCGGCACTGAGGTCAGGATTGCTAGTGTGTAGATGGTGTTCAGCACTAAGGACAGGAATGTTAGCGTGTAGATGGTGTTCAGCACCAAAGACAGGAGTTAAGTGTGCAGATAGTGTTCAGCACCGAGGACAGGGTTGCTAAACACGATGTCTAGATTAGCTGACTGCTACCTACTGCAGCAGTATGATGAAATAATGGTTTACTAGTATTATCATAACAGTTTAAAAAGTTACCCTTCGTCACAGGGAGGTGCAGCATCAATGTTGACAAAGCCCAGTTGGCTGCAGTACCGGCCTCGCTCACAAGGCTCACAGCCGTCCTCCTCCGTCACGCCCTTGTTGTTTGAGAAGGTGCCAGCAGGACAGTCCTGGGGGTAGGCCGTCCCGTTGGAGCAGAAATGTCCAATTGGGCACTCATCGTTGCCTGTGAAGGTCACGTTGTTGCTAGAATCCACCTGGAAAAAGAAACAGTTTGGAAATAAGTGCTTTTTGTCACAGTTAATATGTGAGAACTTCACAAACTCAGAACCAAAGTTAAAGAGTTGTAACAGATAGCGTAGTGATTGACCTGAAGGTATTGAGTTGCTTACAATCAAAAGGAAAACTACGATAATTCAGAATCTATCGATGTATGGTAATAAACCATAATAAAACCCTCAATTACTGTTGTCAACTGCAGTGAATGATAAATACACCAAAAAGCCCATGAAGTTTTTCTCTCTCTAGTAAGATTTGACAACATACTCCATCGTTGAGAGGTGTTGGGCTTGAGGCTCCTCCTGTGCAGTAGTACCCAGCATAGCACTCTGAAGTCGGTGCACTGAGCCCAGGGGTTTCACAGTAGAACCCAGCGGTGCAGTCAGTACAGTCAGACTCCTGGGTCAGGTTCATGTTTGCTCCGTATGTCCCCGGGGGGCAGGGGAACGAGGTGCTGAGGGGGGTGCCGGGTGGGCAGTAGTACCCCTGAGGGCAAGGGTCGGGGGTCACGACAGGCTCCCCTGAAACATCAGAATAATCTAACATTAGTCTCATTACCAAGTCGAGTGTTCTATCTGAATAATGTAACGTCACAGAAGCAGTTGAAGGCTAATTAATTCCCTGACAAACACTAGTCGCAAAAAATGTGGAAATTTTGGAATATCTTTGCTTCAGAATGATTTCCACCAAAAACAAATAAGCTTCGAAACTATGACAGACAAATGCAATTCTTTTTATGGTGGAGCATAAAGAGGCTCCTGTTTCTGTTCTGGTCAGGATGCAAGAACAGTTCTTTTTAAGAGAAAAAGTAATTATTACAATAACATATCAATGTCAATGTTACTGTGATACACAAAACAGCTTGGCATGTGCATGTATGAAACAAGATGGTAATATGAAAATGCTGCTGCATGTGTTACAAATAAACAAGATGCATTTGATAGTTTGGCTTCATTGTCTAGTAGAAATAGTTATACTTTAATCAGGTATTTTTGATGAATGTGGCGTTGGCGTGGCGTAACTGGTAGAGCATTCGGCTCGGAATCGAAAGGTTCCGAGTTCATTCCCACCTTGCCCCGACATGGTGCCCTTGGGAAAGGCACTTTACACGACTTTCCCTTACGGTGGAGTGACGCCCACTGAGCCTCTTCGGCTAATCTGTCTAACTGTGTGCCAAAAACACACTACGGATTTGGTGCGTCGATGTGCCAACATCTGCACATTGACTTCCACTAAGAACTGTTAAATTTTTTTTTTTTTGATGAATGAAGGGTACTGACCAATGTTGGGGTCACAGTAGTACCCAGCTGGACACTGGTCACAGTCGCGCTGACCCTGCTGTGCCTGGAACGTGCCGTTGGGGCACAGGACGGGCTCGGGGAAACCCTGCTGACAGAAGTGTCCCCTGGGACACAGGAAGGCGGGAGGGGTGGAGGTGGCCTGCCCTGCCGGACAGTAGTAGCCTTCGCTACAGGGGCCGTCCACATCAGCATTACCATCACCTGGGATAGGAGATATCTTTGTCATTCCACAAGGACATACAGTAAATAACAACACTACTGAATCAAGAAACAAGGGACATTCCATAATAATTCAAACTTCTCAAATATTAAGCCAAAGAGAAATTGCAATTATCTAATATAGGATCAAAAAAGGACAAGAAATTGCCATGCCTTCAAGTAAATGAGTTATCAACCCAGAATTGAGGTGTTTGAAAACTCATTTTCCCCAGAACTATTGTTAAGTGGAACTTGTCGCCACCAAGTACTGTATCATCACTAGATAGCCTTAAAAATTTAGATGCGCAAAAGTTAGGTTTGATTGTGTAATACAACCAGCTGTTGATGGGCAGCATGCCTGCAAAGCTGGTGTTTTACATCAAAGGTTGGTTATACTTATAGACTATAGATACAGAAGAGGAAGGGTCCTGGACAAAAGTGCTCCACAAATTAAACAAAAGTCTGACTTTTAGATTGAGAAACAGGAGCAGCCTATTGTTGCATCAAAGAATACTTGATGTCAAATAATTTACACACCGAGGCCATATGCATGATTGACTAATATTTATATACTATTCCAGTCTTTGTTATACAAATGTAGTAGTGTATACAATTGTTGCATAAAAAGCCCAGTGCTGAAAAGCAGGGCATATGACTGGAGTTGTATATACTGGTAAACCTTCAACTGTAAGGCCTAACCTTCACAATAGAAGCCAGCAGTGCAGTTGAGACAGTCCGACAGTTCGTCGTTGCCAGCGGTACGACTGTAGGTACCAGCAGGACATGCGATGGGCACGTCAGTCCTGTCAGGACAGTAGTGTCCCGCTGGGCAGATGTGCTGGTCGGGACGGTCGCTTGTGTGGTTACAGTAAAACCCTGCTTGGCAAGGGCCTGGAAAAACAATTGCAGTTCTTTCACATACAATCCATACAGGCCCCCACAATTGTTACTCAAGCAACTGGATAATTTTGTAGTTTAGTACCTCATTAACTGGACCACCCTTACTATTCTTGATAGAGTGCATTGGGTTTTTTTGAAGCTTGAGGCTTATGCCCAAATATAGAAGGCTGTCAGCTTTACATCATCATCGGAAATGATGAATGCAATTCCTTGCCACATATCGAGCTGTTGCTGACCCTAGACACTACTAGAATAAAACTCTGGCCCACTGATACATGGAATTTGATCAAGATGGCAGCTGAGTTACATTATGGCTTACAACACTAGATCTGTTCAGAAGAGACAACTGTACCTGTAGGAGTTGTAAGACCAGGAGTTTCACAGTACATTCCTCCATCACAGGGCATGGCTGTAGGGGACCCGTATGGACAGTAATATCCGGGTCCACACAGGCCTCCTGTTGTCATGGCATTGTCCGGGCACACACAGTCATACAGGGGGTGGCACGTGTCGTTACCGTAGTTCGTACTGCAAGGGAGGTGGAGATAATTGTTACAAACATGCTCTTGCTTGTCCTTAACTTGGACAAGGTTCTGCTTCAGATCTAAGGTATACATTGGGTATTCTAATAGTAACTTTTCCAATCTTCTGATATGAACCAAACCAATGGACAATGTTGGGAAAATAACCATAAACAGGTTGAAAGCTTACCACATAATGTAACCTGTATCAAGTAGTTATACTTTCCCAGGTAGGAAAAACATAGTTTTTGCTGATGAGTTCTTTTTTTCTTCTTTTTCTTTCTGTAGCCAATCAGAGCTTAGGTTTTATATTATTGTAAATATGAACAATTATTTTTTTGCACACAATACTATATAGTAATAGGGTGTTACAATACTAATGGGTATAGTATGTGTGAAAGTAGCTGAAGAAAGTCTACAGGGAAACATTGACAATGTGCATTTTTGCAAATATGTTGCCTTTCTAGTTTTAACTGTGTTGTACACCTAATCATATGACATTGTACCTAAATTCAAGCTATATACAACTATCA
>NC_049979.1:32455832-32481204 GCF_000003815.2 Branchiostoma floridae | reverse complement strand
TTGTGTGAAAACGTACATTGGTGCTGCAGTGGGAGACAGAGTAGTCGTCACTCCCACATCGAACGGGCGGTGACTGCTGGACGCCCCGCTGCAGTAGAACCCCTCGTCGCACCAGCCCGAGGGCTGCACCAGCCCCAGCCCCTCGCAGAACATCCCCGGGGGACAGGCAGGGCAGTCTGACACGTTGTGCTGACCTGAAGAGTGAAGATCAAGAGTAGCTTAGATTTTAGACAATAGTTCTTTATTTACAACAACAAGCTTTTTAAAAGCCATATTTTGATAACCATATGTCATCTTCTACAGATGGTCATTAAAAGCTGTGCTCATCAGTAAGGTGTACATTCCTTATTCATGACTTTTCTGCAAGCAAATGGATACAACTACTATTAAGCACAGATTCTCACCATATGCCCCAGGTTGTACACCTACACATACCTGTCTTGTTGTTGTAAGTTCCAGCTGGACATGGATATTGCTGGTCAAACTCTGTCCCCTCTGGGCAGTAGTGACCAGGAGGACACTCCACCGGCGTGACTGTCTGATTTACACAGTAGAAACCTAATACAAGAAACAAAGCCTCATGTGTTAAAAGATGGAGACACTCATCTACAACACTGCCAGTTGTAGAAACAAAAAACTATCTTCAGTCACTATAAACCATGGTAAATGCATGCTAATTCACACCAATCCTACAGCATTGGCTATGGCAAAGCAGTCCTATATGGGAACGGCAGTCTCTTCCATATAAGGCATATCTGTAAGCTGATTTGCAAACTTTAAGTTGTTTTCTGTGGATCCTTTTTTCTTCTGCACTGCACATCAGTCTAGCTTCTCTAAATTCTAGTGTCTCAACAGTGTGCATTCCAATCTGGTTCAGCAATTTGTAAGGCCCTCCCAATGCCCCTTATAGATATCACGAGCAGATTCTAAGTAAAAACAAATACACTGTAATAGGCAATTCTTGATATTCACATACCAGGTGGGCAGGGGTCACACACAGCCAGGCCTCCCTGACTGGCATAGGTGCCAGCTGCACACTCTATTGGATTGGCTGATGCCAGTGGACAGTAGTGTCCAGGTGGACACCTCCCACCAACACCAGTGTTCAGGCCTTCTGGTCTGGACACATTCACACCTGCAAGAGACCATAGCAAGCCCTGGTGAGTTATATGTAGATGCAGTTGCACAGAATCTGTGCACCAGCAATTTGATGACACTATTCACACAACATTAACAGAGAAGTTATAAAGTTTACGGAAATGGTGCACAACAGAAATGTTTTCACCATCTTAGACAGGATTCAGACAACATATATCTTTAATCTACAGTTGCAAAGTATCTGTAAACCAATGATTTTATAAAATAAGATACTATTTACACAACATTAACAGAGAAGTTATCAAGTCTACTGAGATGGTGCACAGCAGCTAAAATTTCAGTACCTTAGACAACAGATATTTGTGCCTATCCTACCATTGTACAGAATCCGTACACATGCCATATCATACTATAAGACACTGTTTACACAGCATTAGGAGAGTTGTTATCAAGTCTGCAAAGATGGTGCAAACCAGTTACCATTTCAGCACCTTGGACATGACTCATACACCTAACAACAGACGTTTTTAACATCACTTGACTGTGATATGGTGAAAAAAGGCCTGTTCACACAAAATTAACTGAGATGTTATCGAATCTACTGGGATAGTGCACAGCAGCTAACGTTTCAGCACTATAGATAGCACTATCAAGAGACGTCTGTGATGGGCTTCATAATGCACAGACCATATGTCTTTGCTGCTATGTCTCACTCACCGCTGGTGCAGTAGTATCCGGGTTCACAGTCTCCAGTGGTGTCATCCAAACCGTCCGTGTCGCAGAAC
This sequence comes from Branchiostoma floridae, assembly GCF_000003815.2. Taxonomy (NCBI): domain Eukaryota; kingdom Metazoa; phylum Chordata; class Leptocardii; order Amphioxiformes; family Branchiostomatidae; genus Branchiostoma; species Branchiostoma floridae. The sequence goes on along the minus strand of NC_049979.1, from coordinate 32,479,321 downwards.
TTGCCACCGGAGCAGGGCGTGCAGTCAGACTCTGTCTCCAGATTAGTGCGGGCACCAAATGTTCCTGCATCAAACACACATTTTTTAAGAAAACATCTCAACAAAACCCTCTTTGATAGTTGCTAGAGAAGTTGATACATGAAGCTACGTCTAAAAATAAACATTTTGAACATCTGAATGTCTAAGAAATCATCAAAGTTACTTTATTATGACATGTTCCTTAATTGCTTTAATCGCAATTGAAATTACATCCAAGCTGGAACAATAACATAGCCAAAAGGTCTTCCTTTATGAAATGTTGTGTGATTCAACTATCTGCTTTCAAACACAGAACTAGTTTTTCTTCACCAACTTAATTTCTTTAAGTGTGTGGCCTCATCAGTATTGAACTGTTAGACAGAGCAGCCTGGAAAAACAATGTGAATACTAGCCGACTACTGCCAACCCGTATCAGGGACCCTGTAAGTAGTATAATCAAATACTACTACTACTACTAACAATTAATAAAATGCAGAATGTTGCTGACCTGCTGGACATGGTTGAAGGTCAGTGCCAGTCCCTGGTGGGCAGTAGAAGCCCTGGACACAGTTGACCGCTGTAGATCCCCCAGAGCAGTAGTACCCAGCTGGGCACACCATACACTCGGACGCTCCAGTGTCGTTGGCATACGTTCCGTTGGCACATGGAATAGGCCAGTAACTTTGTGCTGGGCAATAGAAACCTCTGGGACAGATGTCTCCTGTGTCACCGTCTGTGGGGAATTATTTTCAAGTTGATTCTTCAAACTAGTACGAATTATGAAGTTATGATATATGCATTTGTTTGTAACAGCATTTATGAACAATCTATGGCTTTCATAAGATCTAAATGAACCCAGACTAAATACATCATCCTATAGGTGTTATGGAATATCAAGTAAGCATGCAAACTCATATCATTATGACAGAAATTTTGCAGTCTAGTGCTCATTTTTTCAGATCACTAACATTTCCTGTGGCAAACAAAAAACATCTGTGTTTTGACAGTCTGTTGTGTTTTACACAGTTAAATTTTCAGTTACATTAATTTCATTACCGTAACACATTTCTAAGTTTCCATCATGTTATAATTTTGCCATATGATTTTACACATCGTATCATGTTTTGTGACCTGGGCCCCCTTGGAAATCTGAGGGGCTGAAGGGGCTACCCAGGAGTCCACAAGATAAAAGAAATAAATATCAAACGTTATAAACCTGTCATACTGCTCCATCTACAGCTAGTGTTGATACCTGCCCCCCCTCCCCATCCAAAAAAAACACAAAGACAATTCTGTACCCATTGGATTTGGCACGCTTGCCCCTCGGATACAGTAGTGCCCGGGCAGACAGTCTCCCGTCACGTTGGGCTGGCCTCCGTCCTGGCAGTAGTGTCCAGGTGTACACTCCACACAGGAGCTGCTGTTGGTCTTACCTGTAGAGAGACAGTGTAACGTCTTGTCATCAGAAGGAGTGAAAGTATAAACCCCTGCTCAAGGCTGTCTCCAGCTTTATCTTGAATTTTTTTCTTATTGTTTGGGAGCCCAAGTTGTCATTTTTCATTGTTCAATCTGTCGTTCTAAGTTTATGAAAATACGTCAATTTCAAGTCAGTAACGTCTCCGGTCCTAATTCCGACCTATCCCTAATCCCGAACTAGTTGGAAAAACGAGCAGTGCTGCGATACGCATAAGTGCCCACTCATGATATGGGCCGTGACAGTTGACTAAGTTACTCTCTTGAATACCACACGGTAAAAACATTTGTTTAAGTTCGAAAGTACCAACAACCAATGCTTGAATATTTGCTTGAATTTTACCGCTCTGGCGAGAGTTGACGAGCGAACAGCTTACGAACATGGCCTTCAACACGGCGGAATTATTCAGTGTAGAATACTTAACATCCCTGCATGACGCCTCATGTATAAACAGTGATAGTTAAACTTTACAACAAGCTACACCTATGTCATGATAGTGTCTTTCATGCTTGATAATCGGAGCTAACACGACGTGTGATTTTTCACGCATCTTCGAGTCCGCCATTTTTATCGACCACGTGATTCGAAGTCATGTGACCTCCACCACGTAAACAACAGCACGCCGTCGATACCATTTTGGATTAAATCGCGCCGCAACTGTTGGCGGAATGAAAAGACTGAGCTCTGTTTTTGACAGAAATATAGTTATCAAGTATTTCAATGGCAGTTTCGGTATTTTAAATGCTTGACTATGTCCAAAAATCACACTGTAGTTGCATAGTTCGGGATTATGGCACACATTTTTGCGATGGAACGTTCCACATGCAAATGAACCTAAAACCATCTGTAGCTTCCGCGAGATGTAATGCTCCGACGCAAAGCGCATCACTTAAGAAAAATACACGCCTGTCAAGCTTTAATCACAGTTATATGTACAGTACAAGATGAAAGCTCAACTCACAATGGTTAAGTGTCAAGTACACATTTACAAAACAAGTGTGCGTTCGTGTAGAACATAGGTCGGAATTAGGACCGGAGACGTTAAGGTAGAATTTATTAGCCAGAGACGATGCCCATCCCAACAAGCAAATTTTCATGTAGGGACAGAGGGACTGGTGCTAGAGACAGCCTCGCACTTGCATGATTCATCATGAGTCTGATTAGTAGCATTTTCCCCTTATGGCCTTTACAGCATGCAACACCATAAAGTTTCTTTTCAACACCAGTGACACCATCAAGCAAGCACAACACAGACAAAATACAACACAGCCACAGACATTGTGATGACAGCCACAGACACCATGAAAACTATAAATCTCGTCCCCTTCTCTCCCACGACATTGACCTGCTCTGTGTGACGGACTGACACTGACACAACAGACACATTCTTTGGTGCACCCACCGTAACTACAACCACTGTGTTTATTAGGTGACTAACAGATAGATTGTACATTTCTCTGGATGTCACATTGCAGTCAGAACTTTGGATTCAAAGTTTCTAGAGCTCGGTATGTCTTGAAATTCAGAGAAAGTCAGTTTCACAATGAGTAATTCTTAAAGTTATGATAATTATTACAACTTTTGCAGCCTATAACCCTTAATTGTACAACAGAATACAATGGAAAAATCCAAGCAATAAGGCAATGTGACAGAGAAGTGTACATGTGCACCTTGCATCCAAAAGGGACCTAAATTGGTTGTGATTGACAGCTGACAATCTCAGTTAGACAAAGTTTTGCAATAAACATTAATTTCCCCCAAATTAATAAAAAGTCCAAAATATTTTCCTTCTATATGTGAAAACTGAACTGTTGAAGTTTGAAATCATTTGTGATAAAAAATTTTTCTTTTGGTTGTTCTTCCCTTTATCTCTAACAGTAAGAGTTTCAGCTGCCAACAGTGGACCAAAAAGACACCTTTGTGTACAAAACCATTGATAATGATGCCTAAAATTCAAACCTGGAGCTGCAGCAGCCAATGTCCATAATTACAAGGGACAAAATAGAGAGAAAGAAAAGTCATTAGAAAATGTGCATCAGAATATGTAGAGCATCTGCAATGCTTTTGCAGTACATATAGCTGGATGGATATACATAATATACAATGATGGTAACATATTACACCAGCAATTATTTCAAAGTTGGCACAAAGTAAAGCCTTAGATGTTGAATTGAGTCTAATAAGAATGTGACAAGAAATGAGTCGTCAGGCGATGCCATTAGTAAGCAATGTTCATCATCACAGGCATACAAAATGGAATGTTGGCAATACAATCCACAAAGACAGCATGATAACAGACAATACCATGAGGACAAATACTTTAAAGTTGAACATCTACATATAGACATGAAATTATGAAGAATGAAAACAAAAAACTTAGCAAAGATACTAAGAGATGGAAAATTAAGGCCTCACAAATTTATTTTCTTGGTTCGAGGATGTCAAGTTAAATTTAGCAAGTGCAAAAGGATGAAAGCGGAGAGCTGGGAAGAAAACTTGTATCTGGTAACATGAACGTGTAATGCTAGTTCACCTTTATCCGCGGGGTAACCTATATCCGTTGTTTTTCAAAACAGGGTATTTAGGCACATGAAGTCGACGGGTGGCAGTTTTAAACTGCCATGTACAGAAAATATTGCAATTTTAAACCAACGTCCGTCAACGTGATATCCCCAAATACCCTGTTTTTAAAAGCAACGGATATAGGTTACCCAACGGATAAAGGTGAACTAGCATTACAGACTTTTCCCTCAGACTCCAGATTTCAGTTCAACATTATTTTTTTTGCCGGTGCTGATCCATCCATGCATGGATGGATGCATGCATGGATGCATGGATCGGTCACTTTAACCAAATAGCCCTTCTATACGTGTTATTGCGTAATCAAGCCAGCATGGCCGAGCGGACTAACGCACGGTACCTATCTTCCGCAGATCGCAGGTTCGAACCCCACTTGCTAAATTTTTTTTTTTCTTTGTTAGACAAATCTCATGTAGTGTTTTTTTAATAGAAGAAAGACCAATTCAGTAATTCGATGTTTAAAAACTCTTTATTTCGTGTGATTTTGTTTAACATCCAGGCTTTTTCCAAAATACGCACCGGCCAGCTTTTTTCAGAAGCTTTCTTGTTTAATCTGAGGACCACGAAAATGAATTGGGCCTAATATCAAGTATGCAGTAATTCAAATAAAGCGATGAAAATGTGGATGTTATAACGAGGCAGCTGATCTTACCCATGAAGGGTTGGTATGTTCCAGCAGGACAGGGTACAGGGTTAGGGGTACCCTCTGGGCAGTAGGCACCACTAGGGCACAACGTGGGGTTGGGACTGGTGGAGCCCACTGCACAGTAGTACCCTGCATGGCAGGGCTGGTAGGGTTCTGTGAGCCCGGGACGATCACAGTAGTATCCGGAGTCGCACAGCGGGCAGTCGGTAGACGCACGCAGACCGGTCTGGTTCCCATAGCGACCAACCGGACAGTCCGTCCCTGTGATGAGAAAAAGTCAAGACCATTAAAGAATCTAGGGTCACATTGTCTGGTGTGCCGCAAGGAACCAGAAGTCTCTCTGTAGTTCTCAAAGTTGTGAAATCTGTGATCACAGAGGAAAGGGTTTCACATGACCTACATGAAACTCTGCCTGGTACAATACAAAATTATTATGATTCTGAAAATTGACCTGTTTCTGATCCCTGCTGACAATGTAGATCATAACAAACTGACCAATTTCTAACCCCAGCTAACAATAATGCCCCTGTAAAAAAAAAAGTGACCTATTTCTTATCCCTGCCAACAATATTACCCCTGTGAAAACTGACCTATTTCTGATCCCTGCTCACAATACTGCCCCTGTGGACAGATGTCTCCTGTGGTGCCGTCAGTAGGTGTTGGGTTGTCTGCCCTTCCTGCGCAGTAGAAGCCAGCGCTACAGTTTCCTGTGGGGGCCATCAGACCCTCGTCCAGGCAGTACATCCCCGGGGGACAGTCAGCACACTCAGCTGGAGGGAACATGCAACACTTCAGTCTCATTCTACTAATGAGAATAATCAATGCATAGCATGGGTAAGCTAGTTAAAGGTTTATATATCCAGCGTTCCATTATGTAAATGTAGAAGTTATTTGCAAAATGAAGAGTTTCATGGCGGTATGAGGTCTTCCAATGTAGAATCAAGAGGGGGTACAGACATTTTTCTAATAGAAAATGACATTCTGGACTTCGATTTTCAACTGCAGGTTTTAAGCATGTGGACCCATTATCATTTGGTTAACTACATACAACATCAGAGAGAAACTTCATAATTTATGTTATTCAAGAGTAAAGTCAGGATCATAGCTATGATGGAAAATTTTTTGCCGATGCGTAGCACTTGTCTTTGAAATGACAGAAGTGGTTCGTTCAACTGTTTGTTTGGATGCATGGATGGATGCATGGATCGGTCAGTTTAACCAAACCCTTCTAATAGCCCTTCTATACGACTGATTGCGTAATTGAGTCAGCGTGGCCGACCGATCTAAGGCACTGGGTGCAGATAGCAATTTACTTCTGCAGCCGTGGATAGTGGGTTCGAACCCCACATGTTACATTTTTTTTCTTTGTTAGATAAATGTCATGTAATGTTTTTTTAATAGAAGACAGACCAATTCAGTAATTCGATGTTTAAAAACTCTTTTTTCATGTGATTTTGTTTAACATCCAGGCTTTTTCCAAAATACGCACCGGCCAGCTTTTTTCAGAAGCTTTCTTGTTTTCATAACGTAAAACATGTGCTTCCTGAAGGAAGGAAGAGAACAGAAGCAGACCCACCTGCACTAGCCAGTGAGTTGGCGTTGCTGTATGTGCCAGCAGGACATTTGTTCTGGGCGGCGTACTCCGTGCCGTTGGGACAGTAATGTCCAGGTACACATGGCTCAGGGGTGATGACTCCCGTCACGTTGTTCAGCTCATGTGGGTCACAGTAGGACCCGGAGGGGCACACCTCACACAGGGCCTGTCCTGGGATGGACTGGTAGGTGCCTGCAACATGGGATCAGGATGTCAGACACAACCAATGGGATGGAGGTAGCTAACATTACATTTACACATTGGTCTGATGCATGTGTCGCCTATTGCTTTGTTAACATATATTGTGATTTATAGAAAATAATAAAGTAGAAAGAGCAAGTGTTCATCAGGTGTATAAAAGTCTTGACAACATTAACTGTAGTATAATATAATTTGTCAATTATCATCCATTTGTATTTCTTTATATACAAAACCCAGATGCTATTGTTATTTTGTGTTGACCTCTGACCTCTCCTGATCACTTTCAAGTTACCACATTTGATTTGTTAAAATTGTATAAGTTTTCGTTCTTTACTTTTCATTTTATTGTATTGTAAATGGGCACAGTCAGAAAAGTGTGAAACTAGAAAGTGTAACACTATTGGAGATGCAAATAAAACAAACAAACTGAAAGTTGGCATCCTTAGCATGGTTAGCTTGGTGTAAACCGAAGGTATAGCTATGACCTTTATGTTATGAACACAAAACACAAAGGCAACATCTGTGCTCAGAATAACAATTACAAAGCTTCTAAAAGGTTACAAATACTCTTAGATACGCAGTTGTGTACAATTAAAAAAAGACGTCATCCATAACACTACATACCTCTGGCACAAATCTCAGGTGTAGGACTTCCCTCGGGACAGTAGAAGCCAGCTGGACAGGTGTACTCTGCAGGTGTGTCTGTTATCTGACCAGCTGGACAGTAGAACCCAGGTGCACAAGGTGCTGACGGGGCCACAAGACCCTCTCCACCACAGTAGAAGCCTGACATAGGGGGGACAAACAGGGGATCATTTTCATGTTTTACTGATGAAATACGTAGACAAACATAGAATCATTTTCATGCATTTCTGATGAAATACAAAATGTATGTGGACGGAGAATAAAATCTTTGCATTTCTCCTGAAATATGTGGACAAACATACTGTATCATTTCTTTGCAGTCTTGTTGAAATAAAGTGACAAAAATAGAATCATTTCTATGCATTTCTGCTGACATATATGCAGACAGCTTCTATGCTCTTCTGCTGAAATATGCAGGCAAACATGCAATCATTTCTACAAATTACTGCTAAAATACAGGGACAAATCACTTCTACGAATTTCTGATGAAATACAGGGACAAATAGAGCATCATTTCTATCACTTCTACGAATTTCTGATGAAATACAGGGACAAATAGAGCATCATTTCTATCACTTCTACGAATTTCTGATGAAATACAGGGACAAATTATTATAGAGCATCATTTCTATCACTTCTACGAATTTCTGATGAAATACAGGGACAAATAGAGCTATCACTTCTACGAATTTCTGATGAAATACAGGGACAAATAGAGCATCATTTCTATCACTTCTACGAATTTCTGATGAAATACAGGGACAAATAGAGCATCATTTCTATCACTTCTACGCATTTCTGATGAAATACAGGGACAAATAGAGCATCATTTCTATCACTTCTACGAATTTCTGATGAAATACAGGACAAATAGAGCATCATTTCTATCACTTCTACGAATTTCTGATGAAATACAGGCCTGGGACAAATAGAGCATCATTTCTATCACTTTTACGAATTTCTGATGAAATACAGGGACAAATAGAGTATCATTTCTATCACTTCTACGAATTTCTGATGAAATACGGGGACCAATAGAGCATCATTTCTATCACTTCTATGAATTTCTGATGAAATACGGGGACAAATAGAGCATCATTTCTATCACTTCTACGAATTTCTGATGAAATACGGGGACAAATAGAGCATCATTTCTATCACTCTTATGAATTTCTGATGAAATACGGGGACAAAAAAAGCATCAGTTCTATCACTTCTAAGAATTTCTGATGAAATACGGGGACAAATAGAGCATCATTTCTATCACTTCTACGAATTTCTGATGAAATACAGGGACAAATAGAGTATCATTTCTATCACTTCTACGAATTTCTGATGAAATACAGGGACCAATAGAGCATCAGTTCTATGCATTTCTACTGAAATATTCAGAAAAACAGGATCATTTCCATGAATCTCCGTAGGTAATATGACCCACCTGGAGTACAGGACCTGCAGTTGGACAGCTGGGTGTTTTTGCTGGTGTTGGAAAAGGTTCCGTTGGGACAGGGAGTCTGTACAGGAGAGCCCAGCTCACAGTAGTGTCCTGGTGTACAGGGGAACTCAGGGGGGTCGGGCATGGTCACCCCCACCCCCTCGGGACAGTAGTATCCCGCAGCACACTCCGCTGGGGGGAGGAATCAATTTGTCATTCATCTCATAAACATAAAACATGTTTGCACTTGAGAAACCTGTTAAGAGTAGTGTCCTGTAGTATAGAGGAACTCAGGGGGGTCCGACTTAGATTTTTACTAATGCAGTGGTGAAGGCTATAGATATTAAAGTAGGAAGATACAAAACACAAAATTCGTCATTTATCAAGGTAGTAAGATAAAAAACACAAATCTTTATTTTATCAAAGTTTTTAAGCGATAGGATAGATTCTTTTTAATGGTCAAATGTAAACATTTAAGATAATACCCCAAATATTTTGTCAGGGACTGCCATGCAAAGAAATGTCTGACGATTTACAAAATCCATCCACTTGTTGTCAATAGGTAACTTTTGCAATGCTATTGTGGTTTTAACTATTGTTACCTGTTGGTGTGGACAGCTCATACCCCTGACAGTACCATCCCCCGTCACACTTCCGTGGTGCGGTGGATCCCTGCGGACAGTAGTGCCCGGGAGGACAGCGGTTCCCGGTGTACGCGATCTCCGAACAGCTGCACATGGAGACGTCGCTGTAGTTGGCTGGAAGGGTGCAGGCGGTCACGTTACCTGGGGAGAAGCCAAGACAATGTGTTTTTAGTTGTAGAGTAATCCATTCAGTCAGTAGTACACAGCAGCTGATATTTCAGCACTTTAGACAGGATTCATGCCAATGGCAATAGACAACTTAACATACTACTGACGGCATCACATTGCAAAGGGTGCCACCATATATTACCTGTGGCAAAGCCAAGGGAATGTGTTTTCATTTGTACAGTAATCCACTCATTTGGTAGTACACAGCAACCAATATTTCAGCACTTCAGACAGGATTCATACAACTGGCAATAGACAGCTTCTGAGACTACTGATGGCATTACATTGTGAAGGGTTCCGCCATATATTACCAGACAGGAGAAACCACTTTTTTGAGCATTTTTGTATTCAAATAAAATACATGTGATAGATGTCACTGCCAGGAAGTAAAATCTTGCGAGAAAATTTATAAAAATCTTTGAAAAATCCTAAATGTTTCAAAAGCAGCCAGCCATTCATACCGATGGCCAAAAATGCCAATTTTCTCACAACTGCTTACACACAAAAACTTGTCGGATACATTAGACTGAACTAAGTCTAGGGCTTTATTTAGTGTGCAAATGAATGTGTCATTATGTATGTGTCAACATTTGCCTCCAAGAGCTACAAAATTTTGTTTAACTTTTCCATTTTCCTTCTTGACTGTAACTTTAGATTACTGAGATGTCATTTCCTAATTCATGTATATAGTACCTGGAGGTAGGGGCTGTGCCTCACTAGCGCCCCCTGTGCAGTACCACCCTGCACTGCAGTTTCCTGTGGGCTGACTGAGCCCGTCTCCCTGACAGTACGTTCCCGGGTCACACAGCACGCAGGCCGAGCTGTTCTGCTGGCCTGGCAGCGGGTTGTACGTCCCCGCCAAACACGGGTTCTCCTCCCCGTACTCCGTGCCCGCAGGGCAGTAATGTCCGCTGGGACAGATGTTGGCGTAGGGATCGCTGGTGTTCAGGTAGCAGAAGTACCCCGCTGGGCAAAGATCGCATGAAGCTCGCCCCTCCTGATAGTTAAAGGTGCCTGCCTCGCACGCTCTCGGTGCAGCAGTTCCCGTGGGACAGTAGTAGCCAGTTGGACAGATGCCCCCCAACCCCGTGTTGTTCAGGCCGTTGGGAGTGGCGGTGTCGACACCCTCTATGCAGAAGTGGCCGGCAGCACAGTCATTCTCAGGTGCAGGCAGTCCTGGGATGGAACAGTAGCTCCCACCTGCAGGAAATACCAAATGGCACAATGTGTTTGTTTTGTTGTTTATTTGTTTGTTTGTTTTAACCGTGGCAAACCCAAAATTGGCCTGCGGACTACTTTATACTGAGAACATGAGAGAAGAGGTAAGGTCAAGCCGAATGGGGCATGGATACAGATTACACTGTCTAAGTCCTGATAAATCCATAACCAGTCTTTCATTTTTCATACAATGTTAAAACATACTAAGAATTCTTGGCAATCGATATAGCAACTTCACTAGGGCTCCATCAATGCAATCTGTTGGTTTTAGGACATTTGTAGGAAATCATGGAAACAGATGATGGTTGGGAGGAACACTTGCATCTGACTCTTTTCACTTCCTGAAATCTTGTGCATGTGGGTAAAACTTGCCCCACAGACTCTGTTTTCATGTGCCAATATTCAAAGCTGGCATTGCTCTTTTAAATCTGTGAGGTTAAGTTGCATGGATAAACTCACTTCATAGGTCATGTGCCACCGACTGTGTCCCAGTGTCAACGGACAGAAATGCGCTAGCATGTCCGCACTCTCGGACTTCCCTGAGCTTATCTCTAAATGGTAAGCTTGTGCAGTTTTCACCAGTATCTTAATGAGAAATTTACCAACACTTTGACATAAATCACTACTTCTTACCATTTTGAGAACTTAATCTAAGTTGGAGTAAATTGAATAAGAGCAAATTCTCACAGGAGTCTGCCTATGAGTTGGTGTGGCTTAAAATGTTACTTCAGTACTTGATTTCAAGAAGATTTACCTGAACATTCTGTACAGTCTGCCTCCTGTCTGAGCCCAGGGGCCCCACCGTAGAAGCCTGCAGGGCAGGGCCACAGGTCGGCGCCCGTGCCCTCGGGACAGTAGTACCCCTGGGTACAGTTGTCAGCCCTGTCCCTGTTCACGCAGTAGTGGCCAGCAGGACACACGTAGCAGGCCGAGGCTCCCGTGTGGTTCATGAAGGTACCATTACCACAGGGGACCGGGGAGGGGGATCCAAGGTCACAGTAGTGACCCTCTGGACAGATGTCACCTGAAGGGATGGAACAGTAAATGTCACTATTTTGTTGTTTTTCTATTGCATTTCACATAGTGAAAAAAATAAAATGTAAGGACTCTGATACAAACATAACCACAACTCTAAAGGCAAATTATTTAGATTATAATGGAAAATTGGACAGATTGAATGTACCTTTACATAAAAATCTAAATGTAAATTCGTATCAGATGTTTGATAACACTCAAGAAACATATCTCTGGACAAATCTGTATGAAGCAAGCAAAACAAGACATCCAAACTATGTAATATCTTGCACACCTGGGCTTGATGTATAATAAAAATGCAAAATAAACTTGAGTTATCATATTCCTCATTTGCAGGGCTAGCCGTTTGTAACAGCCATAGGCTAGTTGGGCAGCCCTGGCTGTGCCTTCTGAACAGCCAAACCAATAAAGGAATAAATAAATGAATAGATTCTTCATTTCTATCAGATAGAAAATTATGTTTTTGAAGGAATACAATCTCCCCTAGGGTAGCTAGATATAGAATTGAATGGCTGCATTCTTCAAATGAACATTCTTGTGTAAGTCCAGTGCTGTTACCTGTGAGTCCATCTGTAGGGGTGCTGGTGTTGGCTGCCTGCTGACAGTAGAACCCGGCCGCACACTCAGCAGTCACGTTAGTCTGGCCAGGGGTCTCGCAGTAGAAACCTGGGAACATATGTATAAAATGCATCACCTAGTCACGACTACAAATAGCAACACATATTCGCATGCACCGACATTTACAAACACTCTTTTTTCCCACGCACAACTTCCGTGCCAGGCAGGCGGCCTGCCCGCCCTAACCCGGGAGCCTCAGCTAAACCCCCCCCCCCCCCACTTTGCCCCTCGCGGGGTCATTTGGGGGTAACACCAATCCATGCAGATGTAGATGATAAAATGCATCACCTTTCTCAAATCAACTACAACAGATTTTAAGGGACTCGATCCTACAGACAGAATTTTCTATATATCTTGATACATATGTTTTCATTCTCTAATTCTTATTTGCATCAGGCCCTTGGCCCATATAAGCAAACACAGACAAACAGTTAAAAATTAAAAACTACATACAGAAAATGAGATCTACATAGTGTCGCCAAAAAGTACTATCAGAGTGCAGGAGATACCACATATAGATGCCACAGCTCCCAAAATGCAAATATAGGCGAATATATACCAGACTGCTTTGATATTAGAAAGAATACTGAAACTCGTGGTTAGCCCTACTTGATTGTAGCACTATATCAAAGACTTATGTTATTCCTCATTGTTATCTTAAAAGAATGTTAACTTTTATTCCATACCTCTATTTTATATTCTGCATAATAGTTGTTACCATACATTATATCGCATACAATTGACGTGCAATAAAGTTCTACATATGTTTTAGTGTTTACCAGCTCCACTCCTTAAGAAAATAGATCTTTTTATAACTAGGCGCCAGGTGTATCTACAACTTCAGTGCCCTTCATAAGGTGAATACACATACCTGAACTGCAGTCTACACAGTCTGACAACTTCTCCATGCCGCGGGTCGGTAGGAACGTTCCCGGTGGACAGGCCACGGGTGTGTCTGTGCCATTGGGACAGTAGTGTCCTGCCGTGCACTCATCACCGAATGTTTCTCCCACTGGTGTGGCCTGGTCAGAGCCTTCCAAACAGTAGTGCCCTAATAATGATATCAGGAGATGAAATGGTCACACATCTATAAAAGTACAACATTGTAGCCATAGGGCTAAATTGCATAGCACTGTACAATACATAACTACAAAGCGTCTACATTAGAGGTGTGATATAAAACAATATGACTTATACATGACAATTTAAGATCATTGTTAACAATATCAAAAGATTATTTACAGTAAAATAACAGTAGTGAAGAAAGAAGAGGATTGAGTGAATGTATGAGTGAAGAAAGAAAATGCCCATAACTCCATAAGCCTAATTATTTCAATGGTACCATATTAAGTTTATTGCAAATTCTTACCCAAAGCCTTAATGCGAGTCACAAGATAAAGATAAAGAATGAATACCAATGCAACATGTGACTATAGTACAAATGCCGATTTGACAATCTTTGCTTGCTGGGTTTGACTTGTTTTTCTGTGGAACAGTGGAGAACAAAAGACCCCACTTTTCCTGTAATGATTGGGTTTTGTGATGTCAAAGGTAAAATAGTTTTTGTTTTGTTTGCAAATATTTTTGTGGCTTCTTTTCTTGCATGATTGTAGAAGATACAGTTTGAAATATAACGTATTTGACATCTCACCTGCCCAGCATTGCCCTGACTCCTGGGTGAGGCCGGTGTCTGCACAGTAGTGTCCTGGGGTGCAGGCACGACACTCTGATGCCTCGGTCAGCCCTGTCATGTTACTGAAGGTTCCCTTTGGACAGCCTGTCCCAGTAATACTCCCTGTATCATAACAATAATAGACAGTCTGAATATATGTATATCACTGGTAAACATCAAAGTTTAACTTACTTACTTTAATGTATAGTCTAGGAGAAAATTCCTGGTTCATGTTACTGACTCCATCATTGAAAATATGGAGAAGGGTCTTGTTACCGGAGCAATCTTTCTTGATCTCAAGAAAGCGTTTGATACGGTATGCCATAAGATCCTTCTACTCAAGCTAAGAATGTATGGGGTACAAGATAAGGAACTGACATGGTTTTGTTCTTATCTGACAAGCCGATACCAGACTACTGTCGTAAATGGAGTCCAGAGTGACTTTCTTGAAGTCACTGTTGGTGTCCCCCAAGGCTCGATTCTCGGGCCACTCTTGTTTATACTGTACATTAATGATTTGCCTGATTATATAACACATGGACAGGTTGTGTTGTATGCTGATGACACTGCACTTTTCTATGCATCTAAAACAGTAAGGGATGTGAATACTAATGTCTGAATGCCGACCTTCGTAATATCGAAACATGGTTACACACAAATAAATTGACACTCAATGTTACTAAATGTAAAGCAATGCTCTTCGGCACAGCGCGTAGGCTGCAGTCAAGTACAGAGCAACTGTCAACCACTCTTTCTGGCACCAGTTTGGAAGTTGTCACTAGCTTTAAGTATCTGGGCGTTTGGCTTGATCCTTGCTTAACATGGGAAGTCCATATTGACAAGTTATGTAATGCAGTCTCGTCAAGACTAGGAGTCTTACGGCGCCTAATTCCTTGTCTACCACAGCGCACTCTTGTTATGTTATTCAACTCCATGGTTTTGCCTAAAATGGACTATTGCGATGTGATTTGGGGTAATTGTGGTAAATGTCTGTCCGATAGACTACAAAAACTCCAGAACCGGGCAGCTAGGCTTATTCTTGGTTTGAAATACACCCATCATGTTGGCGTTGATGAGCTATCTGCCTTGGGCTGGAAAACCTTAACATCCAGGAGAAACTTGCACCTGCTACAATCAATGTAGAAGGCAGTTAACAATGAACTTCCTGATTACATCAATAGTTTTCAAAGGACTTCTGACTCCCACAGCTATCCCACCCGGCACAGTCAGAATCTATCCCTGAAACTGCCACTTGTACGGTTAGAATGTGGAAAGCGCAAGTTCTCTTATAGAGGTATTACTGCATGGAACAGTCTTCCACCATCTGTAAAGACCAAATGCAGGGCTTGGCTAGCCTGACCTCTGACCACCCAATGAAAATGACAACTTGATAGTATTCATTTTGTTATTATCATTATTGTTTTCTTTAGTTTCGTACCATTATTTTCATTCATCATTTGTATTGATATCATCATCACTAGCAGCATCTATTGTTATGATTAGTATTATTGTTTACATCAGTTTCATTACCATTGTTATTTAATCATTTCATTTATTGCTGTCTATTTATGTTTGCCTATGTTTGTGATGAATATGTTTAATTTCTTTTTATGTAACACGCAGGGCTCCACTGAAAAGCAGTGCAAGAGCACTGAGCTTGGACCACCCTGGATAAAGATTACAGAAATAAATAAATAAATAAACAAGAAGAGGCCTGGAAAATCCGGCCAGTACCATAGAATAATGGCTTGATGTCTCTTGCTCATTTTTAGGAACAAATGAATAAATTATGTTGATTCAGGTGGGATATCATGGCTCTAGCGCTCTTTATACAAATATGTGCAACTTTGGAAGATATGCCCAAATTCAGCTCAAACCAGCACATCTTAAAATACAGAAATGTTTTTTTCTAAACAATGTAAATCTTGGTATCAGTCACAAGCCCTGAAAGTGCCTAGCATGTTTCTATGGAAACTGTGACTGAAATCCGAATACAAGAGGTTCCTGATGAACTTTTGTGATATGGCAGTCTTTGTCTTCAGTGAAGTTTGGAGCAATCTTCCTGCAATAGCGTACTGAATCTTACCTGACAGACAGTATCTGCCCTCAGGACAGATGTCTCCTGTGGTACCATCAATAGGAGTGGAGGTCCAGGCACCCTGACTACAGAAGTACCCAGCCGTGCAGTTGTCTGTTGGCTCAGTGTTCCCTGAGGCAAGGGAATGAAAGAAAGAATGTATGAATTACTGAATGAATGAATGGAATGAACTACAAAACTAAGCAGCTACCATACATGTACATTAGGTGCCAGTTAATTGCAGAACAGATTACTGCACACTTATCTTAGTTGTAAAAAATCCCCAAATCCCAAATTGGTATGGTTCAGCTGGATAACTTTGCATTATTGCACCAACCAGATGATTGCATGAAATACAGTACTAGCAAATGGAGTGTGCAATTAAACTGCATCTACTGTTACAGTACCTTCTTAGACCAACTTTATCTATGTTAAACTTTACAGTGTTATGGACTACAAACAAACATTTGCTATTGTAACTCATTTTACAATATGCAAAAGTAAGTCTACTTAAGCTTCGTCCAACCTCTTCATACCTTTAACAATCTGTAAACCTCCTACTTTAACACTATATAATATAACAGTGAACAAAAAAAAAGGAGGTGAAACCTTACTAACATTCTGTTTTACTAATAAATCACTGGAATGTTAACCCATGTATTACAGAGATGACCCAAACTCCAAACAATGTTGCTAATAAATGCATTACCTTCTCCTAGACAGAACATGCCAGGATCACATGGTGCACACTGTGTGTGATTGGCCAGGCCGGAGCTGTTACTGTACGTTCCCTCTGGACACAGGTACTGGGTGGCAAACTTGGTCCCAGCCGGACAGTAGGAGCCAGGTGGACACACCGTGGGGACGGACACTCCCCGTACGCTGCGGTACCGGCTACTGAAGTTTCCGGATGAAGTGGTGTTGTCGTAGTCTAGCACCTCATAATCACCTATGTTGGGGGCAGGAAATATGAAGAAATATCATCTCATTTGCACTAATGGAAAAGGAATGACAGAGCATATATTGGGCTGGGAAACGTTAATAAGGCCATGTACACTGTGTATGTTGATTTGGTTATATGGATGACATTGTCGGGGAACCCAAAAAACTGGTATAAGTGTGCGAATAAAAAAATGTTTGCCACAAAAAAAGATGTTGCCTTTAATATGAAATCTAAGTGGTCTTGAAGGTTTAGCAAATGACTGAACACACAGAGTATAGTATACTGAACCATAGATACTTCATTTTTATTCTCTCACACATTGAAATTGACTTCCACATTCTATATGTATGACTTACTGTAAGAATCCATGTTCTTTTTTGCAATTTACTGCATACTATATATCCTATACATGCAAACAAAGAGATGCCTCACCATATGCCTGACAGTAGAATCCCTCCTCACACATATCGCAGGTTCCGCGGCCCCAGTGTGGCTGGTAGTAACCGCTGGGACAGCCTGTCTGGTTCCAGCTGCCCTGCAGACAGAAGTGTCCAGGGCTGCAGGCCAGGTCCATGGGCGTGGAGGTGTTCTGACCGCCTGGACAATAGTACCCAACGGCACACGGGCCGCTGGGACTGTCCATACCCCAGTCACTGCAGTAGGACCCGGGTGTGCAGGGCGTGCACTCAGATATGTTTGCATTTCCTTCTTGGTCTGCAAAGACAAACATGGAACTCTTAAAAATGATGTCAAAATACCATCAATCTTTTATGCAAAATGCTGGTATATAAGAACCAAAGTACAGTATTTGCAAGATGTCTTGAATATTTTCACAGATCTTTCTTGGTCTGCAAATTTAAGGTTAAAATGGAACACTAAATCTAAAAGTTCATCCTTGTTGGTAGAATCATTTCTGAACAAAATAATGTGTTCTATCTGCAAGTGCATAATTTGATGTCACAGAAGCAGTGGATTGTTCATTCCTTGACAAAGACTGGAGTTTGGCAGTCAAAAATTTGGGTAAGTCCAATTTTTTGACTTAACAATAATTTACAGTTCAACTCAGAATGTCAAAACACAATGGAATCTTCATGAAAAATGCTGGAATGTATCTAAGATATTGACAATAAGCTGTACGTGTGATAGACAAACCTGCATATGTCCCAGCAGGGCAAGGCATCTCCATGTCCATTCCCTCAGGACAGTAGTGCCCTGTGGAGCAGGGCTGAGGGTCTCTCACTTCAGCACTGCCATTACAGAAGTACCCGGCGGAACACGGGCCTGACGTGGCATCCAGCGCATGGTGCTCACAGTACTGACCCAGGTCACACGGCGTGGGGCGCTCAGATCCCTCCGGGCAGTATGTACCTGACAAACAAGGAACACTGTCAGTCAACAAGAAGAGCATGTACAAACAGCAGTGCATGTATTGAAGGACAACAAATTTAGCAGTAGTAGTAGTAGTATCCATTATTTGATTGTACTGCTGCTGGGTTCCCTGACAAGGGTAGGCAGCAGTCGGATAGTCACGCAGTTATTACCATCAGTTCAAGCCCATTGCAAAAAAAGACTTTTATTCTTGAAAGTGCATCAAGTGTGTCATTGTCAATCTCATCACTATAGTGTATTGTTACTTTGACATTCAGTTTTGAATGTGTACACAAACGCAAGCAGTCTGCTGGGATGGTGCACAGCAGCCATCATTTCAGCACCTTAAACAGGATCCTATCAACCGAATACAGACATCCATAGTGAGAAACCTACAGGTGCACAGAATCTGTTAAACTGTGAGGTGATAAGACATAGTTCACACAACAATCACAGACAAGTTATCAAGTATACTGAGATGGCACATAGCAGCTAATATTTCAGCACCTGAGACAGGATTCATATAACTGAAAAAGAGTTGTAAAAAGACTTTGACAAAAATCTGTGTTACCTGGTGTACAGATGCCGCCAGTTAAGTTAAGGGAGTAGACTGGACATTCGGTGTCCACACTGTATGAGTCGCTGGTGTTCACGTAGGGCGATGGCTTGTCGCTGAAGGCACCACCTGAGCAGAACCACCCAGGCGCACAGTCACCTGTGGGTGTGGACAGCCCATCTCCTGCACAGTACTGTCCACCTGTACACAGAAGCAATTTACATTACATCATAGCATACTTAATCACAGGGTTTTTTTTTAGGAAGAAAGGAAGACATTTATCAAGAGCCAACGTTTTGATGACCATCTGTCATCTTCGTCAGGGCTATACTGGTTTACAGTATCATAGCATACTGTAAAATAATTAATTCAATAATTTTCAAGTTAATTCCGCTGTAGGGAAAATGAGGTTTTGAGGTGTTCTCAGTTTGTGGTTGCACAACTTTTTCGTACAGTTAATACTGTACTTTATTGATAAATGAATGCATAATTTGCAGTGTCATAAAGTCCTGTTAGAGAGGTCACTGTGTGAACCTTGAAAATGAAACTGCAAACATTTTGAGATTTACAGTTACTGTACCAAACATATCTTACATGGCTACTAGAACTTTTCTGCATTGCATATCCAATATTTTTGCCATTGTAAACTGCATTGTGTATGAGTTTTAGTGCATTATATCTTACCTGGACATGGTAGGCAGTCAAACGCACTGTCAGCACGACTCCTGTTGTTGTAGGTGCCTGCAGGACAGGGGTACTGGGTCGGGGTGGCTGTCCCCTCCAGGCAGTAAAACCCTGAAAGAAACAAAGAAAACATGTTTACACTGACAGAATGCTGGCTTTTTCGATAGCTTTTGCCTTGACCAGAGACTAGAAGCACAGATGTAAATAATTTTAGCTCTGTTTTTTCTTGTTATCAAACATGAGCCACTTTTGTTCTCTATACAAGTGGCTAGTGGCTACCCTACTCCTGGACCAAGAGGTTGGGAGTTTGAATCCTGGTCACAGGACATGCTACTACTGGAAAGGATTGCAGTCCTTACGATGGGATGTTGGTTCACTCGCCGTATATTGTACTTTTGAAAATGAGATAGGGGAATTTCCAGGTACATGTACAATAAACCTGTAAATACTGTACATAGTCTATCTGTCTTCTCTGTCACAACCAATAGATGATTAGTTCTTCAGTGAGCTATATGTAAACTGCTTCGAGATCACTTTCACGTTTCACTTTCACTTTAGCTGTAACATTCAACTTTCTCTTTTTCACTTTTAACTTTCAAAGCATCTCACCTGACCAACACGGTGTGCCCACATAGGTTGTAGAGTTGACAGGACAGTAGTAGCCTGGAGGACATGCAGTACAGTTGGCCTGCAGGGTCCTGTCGTTGTACGTGCCTGCCTCACAGCCGATCGGGTCTGACGTGCCTTCTGGGCAGTAACTCCCCTCCGGACACTCTCCTGAGAAATGGAACAATATAGGGTAAGACTTTGTTATAAGTGGGAAGGTATGGGTTGTGGTGGAAGTGTACAGATTTTGAAAAAAATTTGACAGGATCAATAAGACATCAAATACCTCATACCTCCATGAAATATATATAGTTACTGTGAAATTCTTGTTTTATTCATAATTGAGAATTTCTCACTGATTCTATCTAGTGCATTTTACCCACAGGCTCTCAAAAGGCAACAGACATGCATATAGGACAAATTGTACACAAGAAATGAGATAGTCTATTCTGGGACCTTTGGCCAAACTTTCTGTCAGCATCCCCAATGCGACAGACATTGAAAACAAGCTTGAAGGAGAACATTTTGAGGTCAAATTTGACCTCATCTTCTCGTCAGTCTACAGCATTTTCCCCTTCACTTCCTAACACTCTTCTATAGTCAAATCAAGGGGGACACACAATCTAACAAACAAACAGACACACCTCCAAACATGGAGATATATACAGTTTTCCCATACCTCCACTGCCTGTGTGGTTGCCGTTGGGTGTTGCAGTGTCCACACCCCACTGACAGAAGTAGCCTGGAGCACACATCCCTGTGACGTTGGTGGCACCGCTCTCGCTACAGAAGCTTCCTCCATCACATTCAGTGCACTCATTAGCTGCTGCAAGCATCTCAACAGGACCATATGTACCTAAGAGACAGACGTAACATCACATCAGGAAACAGAAACTTCTTAGACTGGAGTCCAGCCTTGTGCTTTTAGTTGCATCCAGAAGCTGACCTTTCAGGGAGCGACTACAAGCACAACAACAAGGCTGGACACCAGGCTAAGAAACTTGTACTACTTGAACAGTTCCAGAGTGTAATCTAGCACTAGTGCATGGTGTATTCAGTAACAACTGTTACAGTGTTCTTTGTAAACTACACAACAAATGCGCTAGCATTAGTACGTAGCTGATGTTTTGGTTACTGTCATTTTCCACAGGGCAATACTGACTGGCTCTACTTCATACTGTACCTAGCATACTGTAGCTAGGTGTTGCCACTGCAGTGTGAAAAATACAGTCACAAACAGTGCAAAGCAGAAACAATCAGTATTGCCCTCAGCAAGATCTTATGCAGCAAAACGTCAGGTACTGTAGTTTTGGTTGTGTATAAATAACAAAATGATGAAACTATTCACAGAATTGTACATGATGTATGATTTTACATGTGTGAATACTAGCAAAATGAAGTTTTCATTGCAAAAGCTGTAATAGCTGTTTCTTACCTTTAGGACAGTTCTTCCAGTCAAAACCGGTTCCAACTGGACAGTAGTGACCAGCAGGACAGGGGTCGGCTATGTCTCCTCTCACACAGTAGTACCGCGCTGGACACGTGTCACAGACTTCAGCCTGGGTGTGGTTCATGTATGTACCTACAACAAACAAACAAACAAACATTACGTCTCCCCTCAAACAGCAGTACCAAACCAAACATGTGTCACAGACTTTAACTTGTCCGTGGTCAAAAACATTACCAGACAGCTTACTTTGTCTTATAACACCCCCGGAGTTTAAATTTGGAACCATATGCTTAACCATTAGAACCTTATGCCTGCTTATACACAATTATCATATAGCCAGGGGACGTGGACCAATCAGAAGGCCCCATTTCATGCTGGTTATGACGCCGTAACAGATGGAAAATCATCAACAGCCGTGCATTAATCGTTTTGATTAATGCACACGTGCATTAATTGACCCTTAATTATGTGCTAGGATAAATCTCCAGGGGGCGTTAATGGCTGCTGTGTATTTATCACATCATTGATGAAGGTTATACATCCATGTAAGGAGATACATGTACTTGATACAAAGGTTACTCAAAAAGCAGCTGTCACTGACAAAAGATAACAAATGTTATTTGAAACGTTTCACCGTTTCCAAAATTATATCCAGTTGCTTGAGTAATTGCTATTTGGCATATCTTATTACCTGAATGTCTAACCTTCATCGATGCAACTGGATATTAAATTTTGTTAACATTTACAAGTTTCAGACAGTACTGACTGAGATAAAATTTCAGTCCAAATATTTAATGTTAGTGTGTACTCACCATCATCACATGGTACAGGCTGGGGGGACCCGACTGGGCAGTAGTGGCCAGGCGGACACACGTCTCCTGTCACTCCGTCTGTGGGGGTGGCTGTCCACGCACCACTAGCGCAGTAGAACCCTGCCTCACAGTCATCTGTGAATAGACAACACAGCCAGATAAAAAGTAAGTTTCACTCTGAGAACATCTTTTTACACGTTTGTAGGTTGTGAGTTTGATCCCCAATTTTGTCATACCAAAGATTTGTGTATGACTCGAGATAGTATGACAAAATGGTACATACTGCGTTATCTGATTACTATGCAGCAATTGGAAAGATAATGGTATTTGAAACAAATCACCAGACTAGTCTCCTGCTATGCTGATTGTGTCGCCAAAGGGTTTAAGAACAGAGAAGGTATTACATACGGTGCCATATGTCTTAAACTTTAACTTCAAACATTTGTCTGAACAGGTATCTTACAATAACTTTGTCTAGATGGTGTGAGGTATACACAACAGCAGATGACCTGACCTGTGACATTGTTCTGTCCCTGTTGCTCACAGTACTTCCCTCCAGTACAGTTCAGACAATCCGTCAGTTCGTCCATCCCTGTGTCGGGCAGGAACGTTCCCCTGGGGCAGGGGACGGGCTCCCCTGTACCCTGGGGGCAATAGTGGCCAGCAGTGCAGTAGTCTCCGTAGGATTGCAGGATGGGGTTGGGAGCGATGGCGGCCAGGCTACAGTAGTGACCTGCAGTACACTCATCCGTGGGCTCAGTCAGACCTGAATAACACAAAAACATGATCAGTAAGAGTCTGGACAGCAGTGTTTGTACTATCTCACTAAACAAAGGCTTACAGAAAATCAATCTAAGCATAGCTAAATGGTACTTTGTGGAGAGACCATGGAAACCTTACCAAGTGTGAGACTGTCAGTGATAGTGTCTTACCCTGTGAGAGACTGTCAGTGATAGTGCATTGCCCTGAATGAGACTGTCAGTGATAGTGTCTTACCCTATGTGAGACTGTCAGTGATAGTGCCTGCCCTAAGGTGACGAATGAC
>NC_049979.1:32427373-32453994 GCF_000003815.2 Branchiostoma floridae | reverse complement strand
ATGATCTGTAATCAGTATTGTAACCTGTAATATACTGTGAAAAGTATCTGGATGTCTATCCTTTCATGTCCCATTAATTTCTGCCCTTTACCCCTTTGGAAGCCTGTGACGTTGTTGTCTCTACGACAGCATCCAAGAGTTTAAGGATATAACATCTACATCCCTTACAGGCTGAGAAATGAGCACATCTGTTAAAAGATCCTCATCAAGCCTGTGGATTAAACTTAGTCTAGAGAAAACCATCTTGCTTCTTCTGTTTAACTATGTACAAGTGGACCTACTATAAATTACAGATACTGACCAGGAGAGTCACAGAATGTTCCACCAGGACAGGGCAGGCACTGGTCCTCTCGCTCCAGGTTTGTCGTGTTGCTATAGTAACCGTCAGGACACGGATGCTGGTGCCGTGAGGCTGTGTTCTGTAGGCAGTAGTACCCAGCAGGACAGTCTACCGGTATGATGACTCCATGACTGGATACTCCATACAAGGCTGCTGCCTCCACTGGGTCACAGTACCTGTCACAATGTTTAAAAAATTGTATATGCTGTATCAGTTGTAACATTACAATATCCTGACATCAGTTCAGGCTATTGGCTGCTATTGTTGGAGACCTTGTATTTTTGCCAGTGGACTGCCCAGCAAAGCTGAAGGTTTGTTGCTAGCTCCTGGGCTGATTTTAACTGTAAAAGTTACAAAGAATTCCAGGGCCTTGCTGTGCCCAAAAATAGCCAAGTTGCTGCATGGTGACCAACAGGCCATGTAGACATCACGCTCAAAAGTGAAAAAAATATAAATAGGATAGAGTACTCGTTAGGGCCCTTTTTTTCAACTGCGACGGTAGTGCAAGCTCCCGCAACCTAGCATTAAAACTGGAATACAAACATGCACTTTAGGAGTTAAGTATTGAGATATTGACACTGACCTGCCAGGTGGACAGTTCTTACAATCATCTTGACCATCTTCATCTTGGTACTGTCCAGCTGGACACGGCTCCGGGTCCGGACTGCCCTCGGGGCAGAAGTGACCACGAGTGCAGTTGTACTGGTCAGGGGTGGATGTTTTCTGCCCAGCAGGACAGTAATACCCGGCTGAGCACAGGTTGGTGGCATTGACATTGGCTGGACCTTCACAGTAGTAGCCAGGTGTGCAGGGGGAACAGTCGTCTTCTTCAATATTACCTGTTCACACACAGAAGGTAGAGAGTGTTGTCAATGGGAAATATTTTTCTTTTCCGGTAATACATGTATGTTACAAATTTTAAGACAATCTTTTGTGACATTGCACCAGTACTGCCTCATTGTGGATAAAGGATAAGCAGTTTATTAATAAGTACATTGTAGCAAACTTTGGACAGGTAAAAAGACTTGCCAACACCTAAAACAGATGCTGAAATGAAATTCTTTGTCTACCACATGTCTTATCAATGGAATGCTACAAGACAGGTCAAGCCAGGACAAGACAGTAATCTTGCAATTCCTTTTATTTCTGTTTTCTGGTTGTGCATGTTAATATGTATTTTACATGTGCTTGCTATTTTGTAGGCACCCTGTCTCCTTTGTCAAGTGCTACATGTATAGGACTTAGTACTGGGGGATGCAGAGGGCGACCCAAGCCCTGATGCTATTGCAGCACTGGCTGCGGATGGACAGACGTGGACAAGACTAATGTGACCAACTGCTCTGCAGCCAACCGATGATGATGATAACAATGTATACCACAGAATGAATAGCTTAAATGTCCAGCTGACTGTAGATCCAACTGAAATCAGAGTACAGGTGAAAATCCCACCTGACATGTTGGAGAATGTGCCAGCAGGACAGGGCTGAGGGGTGGCCGAGCCCTGTACACAGAAGTGCCCTGGTGTACACACACGTTCTGCAGGGTCTGGCTCAGACATCCCACCGTCACAGTAATACCCTGCAAAACAGGGAAAAAAATTAGTTACAGAAATAACAGTACCTGTAAGAAAAATGCTATGAAAAGCTTGCAGATTGATAGTCTTTGATGCTGATTTTTCTTTTGTACTGAACTCTGTATTTGACATTTCCATCAACATGTATGTTAACTTAATGAAAACTGAAACAAAAAGTTACAAACAAAATGTTTCAAAATGGCCAATCTTGTTTGACACTAGCAAACCTGCATAAGTGACCACCTCTGCATAACCTGGCCAATGTGACCATATTTGTGGTGGCCCCTATTATAATTTTTCCAATCAACACAAGCACTAAGATCCTCTCTATAGTGATCACCCGTCCACAAAGACCAGATTTTATTGGTCCCCTAAGTGGTTTGACTGTATGCTGAAACCTAAATACATACCTGCATCACATGGTCCATTTGGTGTCTCCCTGCCATAACCCATACAGTAGGACCCTTCATCACAGGATACTGGATAAGCAGAGCCGCTGGGGCAGTATGTACCCGGCCAGCACTTACCACCTGTAAAACATTACAAAATTTTTAACATGGGCTGACAGACTAAGTGTGCATGATTAGGATGCCCAAGGAATAGTTGCACAGCTGCAGATATTTTCAAAATGGAAGACAAACTCTCACAGATACTCATGAGGCAAACTCGAAAAAAAATGGCTGAACTGTCAATCGTGGTAAGTACGGATGCTACATGTAATGTCATAGAATTCCAAAGTCAATTTTTAAGTTTGTGAAAGAACTAAAATGAAGAATCCATTGTTACTGACCACATAGATGTCAACTTCTTTTTTGTCCAAACTTTTTTCTTTGCATGCTGGTATCTTAGAGGTTTAGAAATTATCCCTTATAACCAAATCAACATGGCCAAAAATGGAAATGGACCAGTGTCCTACCTGTGTAGTTAACAAGTGGACAGGTGCATTCAGACAGATCTGTGGCATTGCTGACTGGCAAAGGCTTGTCTGAATAAGCGCCCCCTGTGCAATACCAGCCGGCACTGCAGTTCCCTGTGGGCTGTTCCAGTCCGTCGGCCAGGCAGTACTGCCCGGCGGGACACGACAGGCAGTCGTCAGCGCTGGCGCTGCCGTTCACGGGGTTGTAGCTTCCGCGGGGGCAGGGGTTCTCATACGCCGAGGTCGTACCACCAGGACAGTAGTGACCTGAGGAACGTAGTTAATTTTGCATTCGTTAGCTCAACGACACCAGCAAACTTTTATTTTGTCAACATTCACCTCTGGTATCCAATATGCGGACATAAATACCAGTGCATGTTTGTTCTCAATTTTGTTTTTGTTTTGCTTTAACATCTTTAAAAGTAACGTGTCCCCATTGCACATCAATGAAAATGTTATAGAAAATGCTAACACTTTTACCAAAATTTGATTATAGGGACTGAAAATTTAGAGGGCTAAGTCCCTATAGTTATACCTGGTCCAAAACAGATGATCTTTCATGCTAATCAATGACAATGGACAATGTGACTGTACTACTAATGAACACAATACTCAGTCTTATTCTTTTAACAATCTGTGTCCTAATCTAGTAGATAGAAGGAGAATAATTCTATCATGTCACAATGGTAACAGATACAGTGTATGGGAAGTTGTACATACAGAGTTGATATCTAATATAGTATATAGTCAGAAATTTTCAAAGAACTAAAATCTATTTCTATGCATAAGACTCTAATGATACAGTATACTCTTACACATTATGTTGATAACAGCTTAACATAGCTAGACAAGACCTCACCTGTTGGGCAGAGTGTTTCTGTAAACGAGGTTGAGTTGTCCGGACAGAAGTAGCCAGGTTCACACTGTGAGCAGCTCTCTTGACCCTCCAGCTCCATGTACTGACCGGCTGGACAGCCCAGCGGATCTGCGCTGCCCTCCGGACAGTAGTGACCGGCGGGACAGATGGCGCCGTGACCCGTGTGGTTGCCCGTGGGTTTGTCCATGTTGACTCCTGACTGGCAGTAGTAGCCCGCGGCGCAGGGCCCTGTATAGGAGTCCCTGCCTGGGAGTAGACAGTACTTCCCTGGGTCGCAGTCTGTGCACTGGTCCACAGAGCTGAGTAGGGTGCGCGGGTTGTAGGTCCCGGCCGGACACAGCTGTAGGTCAGCGCCTGTCCTGGGCGGACAGTAGTAGCCAGGAGGACAGGGGTCTGCGCGGTCACCGTTCACACAGTAGTACCCTGGTGGACAGTGGAATTATATTGTTAGCAATCATCGCTGACAACTTTGTCAGTTATTTTTCATATCAATTACAACCACTGGCAAAACAACAAGTCACCAACTTAGGTACTTACTACTCATGCACTCACACAATCTTTATCCAAAAATAAGATTCAGCACTTTGAGAAACAAAGTAATCATACCACACACACAGATACACATACAAGTACAGTGTAATGTAAAAAACACTATATTCTACTGAGGCAAAGTAAAAATGCTATGGTAACTAAACTCAGAATCAATACACAAACTACACAACAATATAGAAATCACGTGTAGCTGCAACACATACATTGTTAGTGCAAAGTAGATCTAAACCCAGTTAGTACCCTGAGGAAGGTGACAAACTGTAAGTCACCAAAACATCAATTGGCTAGAGGTAAAACACTTGTTTGTGTTCAAATAATTTTGCTATCCTAATGAAAAGATCACTTGTCAACTATGTGCAGTGTACCTTCAGGACAGTCATAGCACTCCTCAGCCATGGTGTGGTTCATGTAGGTTCCGTTGTTACAGTCGTAGGGGGCAGGAGAACCCTCGGGACAGTAGAACCCAGCAGGACAGATGTCTCCTGTCACTCCGTCCTGAGGTGTGGACATGTTCGCTCCACTGAGGCAGTAAAACCCTGGCTGACAGAGACCTGCAATGGAGATACATGTCTCAGTAGATATCAGTTCTAGGCTTTATACAGCAGTGATTATTCCATTATCTTTGAGTGATACTTCAATTAAGTGTCATGTCAATTATATAAACTTGTTTTGAAAATAGGTCAACAAATTCATACGGAGGTTAAGGTAACACTGTGATTGGTATTGCAGTATACTACCCCTGTAATGTCCAAACCCCCGTAGTGTCCGTACCCCAGTAGTGTCCGTACCCCCAGTAGTGTCCCTATCCCCAGTAGTGTCCTTACCCCCAGTAGTGTCTGTACCCTCAGTAGTGTCTGTCACCCCAGCAGTGTCTGTACCCCAGTAGTGTCCGTACCCCCAGTAGTGTCCGTATCCCCAGTAGTGTCCGTATCCCAGTAGTGTCCGTACCCCCAGTAGTGTCCGTATCCCCAGTAGTGTCCGTATCCCAGTAGTGTCCGTACCCTCAGTAGTGTCCGTACCCCCTGTAGTGTCCTTATTCCCTGTAGTATCAGTACCCCATGTAGTGTCCGTACCCCCAGTAGTGTCCGTACCCCCAGTAGTGTCCGTACCCCCAGTAGTATCTATACCCCAGTAGTGTCCGTACCCTCTGTAGTGTCCGTACCCAGGGTAGTGTCTTTAACCCTTTCCTTACCCCCTGTAACCACTGGTGATTTTGTGGTAAGATGTCACCACAAAACTGCTAAAATCAAACCACTGTGAACATTTCAACATCTATATTGTAAAACTCACCAGTCTCATTGGCGAGACCCGTTTGATCACAGTACTTCCCGGGACCACAGGGGAGACAGTCTGTGGGGTCATCCCTCTGCTGGTCAGGTTGGTACGTCCCAGCAGGACAGTGTCTGGGCTGGTCACTCCCTGCCGGACAGTAGTGACCCTCAGGGCAAATGTCGCCGTATGTCTCATTGACTGGGTTGGGGTCAATGGCCTTCAGGGTGCAGTAGTACCCTACATGATAACAAGACAGGGTTAGGGGTGAGGATTACGTCTACAGTCAAAATTAAGATGCCCACATGGGAAATGATCAACACAATCAATACAAGATGCAAATTTCACTGAAGCTACAAGGTTGAAGTCAAACACAAGTGACAATCATCAAAGTGAACTCTACTGCAATATAAAACAGCTTCTATAGGCTGTGGAACTAAGGAATGATGACAACTGGTTGCATCTAAGGAAGAATTACATCATCATCCTCCTCAACCATCATCATCATCTATCAATCACCATCACCATCATCATCATCCATCAATCATTATCATCTGCCATAGTGATAATTTACTGTCTCTACAAACTAAGTTAGAGGGTGCTGTAAACAAAGTTTGACCTCTTTTATGTAGCTTAATCATTATGCCATGATCATGTATAACAGTTGCACCTTGTAGAACTTGATGTATTTACAACAAGGGGCTTTCATCCTTAACATTTGATAATGGATATGGATGGTACATGCGGAAAAAAACTGCATGCAACATAGCCAGATTGGGGAGAAAAAAACTCATCATAGTATTCCGCAACATCCTTTACCTGGTAGACAGGAACCATTAGGAGCAGTGAGCCCGGTCTGCATGCAGAACTCTCCTGGTGGGCAGTCTGTACAATCTCCCAGCGAGGGCAGCTTGTCACGATCTCCGTATGTACCCTTGGGACAGGGAGTCGGCCAAGATGAACCCTCATCACAATAAGTACCTAAATCACAGGCAAGAGAAAACACTCATTAACTGATGTTTACTTCCTGAGGGCATACACTAATGACTTGGCAAAGTAAGGTCTAATTTGCATAATTGTCTGTGAGAGCTCTACCCAACATAAAAGTCATGATAGCATAACCAGCAACACACTTGATGTCACACACTCAATATCATAATTGTAATTTGCAAATCTTGGACTTATCTGTAATCTAATAGACTAAGTCTGAAAATGGACTTACTCAGGGATGATTGAAGATGGACTGAAGATTGATTCGTGTGAAGGACTCAGTACTCTGGACAAAAACCCAAAGCTTACACAAACAGTCCTCATACATTGCAAATGGGGTGGATTTACTGTTGGAGTAACTTTGGCACATGTAGGCCCACCCACTTGTCTACATTCATCCTCTTTTACTTGACACGTCAAATGTTCGACTTAGTAGTTTTAAAAACCAACTGACCTTGAGGACATGGCCCTCCTGTGGCATCAGCAGGTTCAGGTGTCGGTGTGACGGCAGCGAGGACACAGTAGAACCCTGCAGCACACGGCCCCGTGGGCTCCGTGATGTTCTGTGCCTCGCAGTAGAACCCCTCCGGACACGCCCGGCACTCCGCCTCACTCTCCAGCCCGGTGGTGTTGCTGTAGCTGCTGACCGGGCAGGGGAACTGACGGTCACTCTCCGTCCCATTCGGACAGTAGAAACCTAAGTTGGTGCACAGACAGATGAAAATTAGTGAAAGTCATATTGATTTGGTTTAGCTCACTGAAGAGCTATTCTTCCATTGGTTGTGACAGAGAAGACAGACTCTATGTACAGTATTTACAGATTCATTATATCAGCAAAATTGCCCTCTTTCTGACAAGCACAATGAATAGTGGACCATGGCTTAACATTCCGGCTATAGGACTGCTGCTCTTTCCGGTAGCATGCATGTTGGGTTTAGAGCAACACGGGCTGGAATTGAACTCACAGCTTCTAGTTCCAGAGGCAGGGCTTCAAACCACTCAACGCACACTACAGAGAAAGCAGTCCTATATATGTTGGTAGTACAAAAACAAACTGGTGACTGACATTCAAGACAAGCCCAACGTTTCTCTTTTTCTTCGTTTTTATCTAGCTTTAAGATCCAATGACTTTCCTCACAGATGGCACTGTGTCATACTTGTATGTACCTGCAGGACATTCTTTAGGTGTGACCACCCCATGGGTTGTGCTGTTTACACCACTCTGTTGTTCTGCAATGGCTTCGTCTCTGTCACAGTATTGACCTGTAACAAAGAATAGAAGAGTCACCAATACTATAGACTAAGGTAACACTTGACAGCAAATCTACAATGTTTACCTTCACATGGTCGAGCCTAATTAACTACTGGTGCTCTTTCTCGGACACGTTCTGTGCATGCCTGAGGATGAGCCTGTCAGTCTGTATGCACTCTACGTCCCTCCTTATGGCAGACGTAGACGGGGACGCCAACCTACTACTTATCTACAGTACGTCCAGCGGCTATTGGGAGACCATCACCGTGACGGCCAAATCACCCCCAGGCAGCTTCGCCAGCTCGCTGCTGATAGGCGGAACTGGAGAAGGCTTGCAGTCGCCTGCGCTGCAGCCGAACGATGATGATGATGATGATGCTCTGTTTATTCTTAAACTCAAATGCATTCACATAATTTGGTCACCAGCCCCTCCAGCTTTGTCCTGCTACTTGCTACATCATGCAAACCAACACCATAGGGTGTCTGCTACTTTACCAGGAAACATGGCGACATTTGTGTCTGCAATGGAGATGAAGAGGAAGAAACAGAGCAAAGACAATATGTTTCCCTTCCGTGAAGGTAAACATAATAAATTATTAAGGGGTAGTAGCATTGAATGTCCAGAGTAAAGTCTTGCACCAGGTAGAACAACTTCCTGTCTCCTACCCACCTGCAGGACACAACAGACAGCTGCCCTCCCCTGCATCAGGTTGGTACAACCCAGATGGACATGGTTCTTGGCTACCGCTCCCCTGCGGACACTGGTGACCCGGCAGGCACCGGTTCCCGTCCGGCTGCCTGTCTATGGAGCCTTCCGGACAGAACCACCCTGCGTCACACGGACCGGGCGGGGTGGGAAGGCCCCAGCCGGGGCAGTAATACCCCTCCGTACAAGGGATACAGTCATTGGCATGATGGTTGGAGAAACGGTCGCTGTAGGTACCTGTTTTCAACAGAAACATCATCAATGAAATGAGTCTTTGAGCTAAGTGGTATAGGCTACTGGCTTATACATTGTATGATAGCTTAGATTGTACTTTATCTTGTCAGGAGCGCATACATAACCTTCTACTTGCTGCCTTACCCCATGAGAAATACAAATTTGGTATCAAACAACTACCTTAGCTGGCTAAGGTTTAAAAGTTGGAAACAGAAATTATATTTCTATAATATTCTGTAATTCTAAGAAAAGATACTCTTTGGCTCTAAATCTGTTTAAGTCAAGACCTGTGTAAAGGTGTGTTTGGCCATAACCTTAATATATTGATTTAGAATTAAGCAGATCAAGTCGTTGAAATATATTGATAGGATACTGTAAAATTAATGCAGGAATGTTTGCGGTGGTTTTATGTTGAACTTCCCAGTTTTTACAAAGCAGTTTTACTGCGAACTTAAAACCACCGCAAACCATTAAATCATGTGACTACAGTGCATGGCACTACTGTGAACTTAAAACCACAGCCAACACTCCACTTTCCCACTAACATGAAATTAAATCCCTGCGAACTTAAATGCATTTACAGTAGTTGGTTGCAATAAGGTGATAGGATACCTGGTGGACAGGCTAGTGGATAGTTGCTGGCTGTAGGGCAGTAATGTCCTTGAGGACATACATCTCCTGTGGTGTCGTTATACGGCTGGGAGACGATGGTACTTCCGTTACAGTAGTACCCAGCCTGGCAGGGACCGCTGACAGCCGGTAGTTCGTCGTTCTCACAGTAGTACCCGGGGGTGCACGGCGTGGGCCAATCAGAACCCTCGGGACAGAACGTGCCTGCTCGACACTTCCCGCCAACTGTCTGGGCTGGACAGTTACATGTGGAACCTGTGGGAACAAGTATTGTGTCAAACCTTTGGCTGTGATAACATGACCTTTACGTTGACACCATCTTCCAACTCACTTCTTGCCACTATTCTGACAGTGAATTCAAATAACTATCAATGCACAAGAACATCCAAATATATTGAAAACAAAACCTCCATACACGGAGGTACAGTAAGACATGTAACAGCCATTTCCAGATCTAGACCTGCATGTATTTTGTCCCAGTATCAATATGGTGGGTTGTCTCTGCCAGGACCAAAGAGTGCATTTAGTGATTTACCAATTGCTGCACACATTCCTATAGGCTCAGCCATACCCATGTCTGGGCTGTATTGACTAGCCAGGTAAACACACAAATAAACAAGCAACCAAACAAACAAACCTGTATCATTCCCCAGTGGTGTGGGTTGTCTCTGCCAGGACCCCAGAGTGCAGTACCACCCCGGAGCACACAGTCCGGCCGGCTCGGCCATGCCCTCGTCTGGACAGTAGTGACCGGCCAGACACAGCTGGCAGGCATTGATGCTGCTCTGTGCAGTCTGGTTGTTGTAGGTGCCGTTGGTGCAGGGGTACTGCTCTGCAAACTCTGTCTTCGCTGGGCAGTAGTGGCCTATAAAAACACATTAATTTTGTTCATGATGCTCATTATGCTAAACATGATGGGATACAAGATAATGTACATGTATCACACAAATTTTCGAACTTTGTTTGCAATCTCATGCCCGAAAACTAAAAAGGCAGGATACACACATATGCGATAATGTAAGAATTGTGCAGTCTATCTGATTTTTCTACCTGTACATAAATTACATATCTCTAGATATACCGTATCTGTCATATCAGGAATCTTTAACACAGAGCTTGTATGTGTAATGCTTATGAGGTAATGTATTTGTGCATACAAGCGTGACATTATGGATACATGTACGAATGCAATGGGAAGAATCAGCATGACCCTGTCCAGGGCTCCACAGTAAAGCAGTCATCTCAGTCACAATACTAATTTGGGCTAAGCTTGTTAAACATCACAGAAATCAACAAATGAAAAATAAACTACAAGTACTGAGAAAGTTCACCTTTAGGACACTCTGTATAGTTGGTACTTGTGACCTGACAGTAGTAGCCGGGAGGACAGTCCAGACAGCTGTCCCGCTGTTCCGCGGGGCTGTACTCGCCAGCTGGACAGGCGTTGGGCACGCTGGTGCCTGTGGGACAGTAATGGCCGGCGGGACACGGGCCTGCTGTGTCGCTGACTTCTGATGGGCGGGAGCTGTTGGACCCCAGAGTGCAGTAGAACCCTGCCTCACAGTCTCCGGTAGGGAACACCAGGCCCTGCTGGTCACAGTAGGTACCTGGGTGGGAGAGAGGAGGCACACTGGTGAAGGTAGGAAGATGTGATCACTCGTAAAGTCAAGTAAAGCAGACTACAGCCTCCTAAATTTCTCCTGACGGGTGGAGAGGATGTCTACATGTCTTCAAAAGTGGCCAACGCCAGCCGACAACAAATCATGAAAATCATTGTTTTTAAAGTTATACTCTGCTTGGATAATGTCAGGCAAGCAAAATTGAGCTAGAACACGATGGATTTTAGACTACTTTCAACCCAATGCCAACCTTGGTTGAGGAGTGGTCATGGGCAAAGGTTTGATTGTTTAACAGGGACTTAAGGGAAGATAGACAGGGTTACTAAGATTGTTACTGTTTCTATGATACTACTTAAAATCACATCCAGTTTTCAAAAACTATATCCAGTTGACAAGTTATATCTCTTTACAAAACCATTTCCAGTTGCTCATCTAAAGACAAGAATGCACAGTACTAAAACCATGACTGACCAGGTAGACACTGTTGGCAGTCACTGCTGCTGGTGGCCTGGGTCTTGTTGTTGAAGGTCCCAGCGGGGCAGGGTGGGGGGTTCCCAGTGCCCTCAGCACAGTAATGTCCCGCGGGACAGATCCCTGCATCCCCACGGGCTGAGGAGGTTGGCTCCCGCGAGTCGGAGCCACTTCTGCAGTAGTGTCCAGCAGCACAGAGACCTAATGGGGAAAACACAATAATGTGGGCTACTGTACTTCTCTGTTAGGGATGCATACCATCAGGTATACATGTAGGTACCAGTTTAAGTACAGACCTGGATTTGTACCTGTACCTGGACAATTTGACAAAGTAGCCTGTGATCTTCAATGATGATAGAAACATGAACTAGAGGGTACCATTTGCAAGCAAATGTTTACATTGTACCTTCACTTGCTCTATCCTAATAAAATACTACCCTAATAATTCTTTCTCAAATGCATCCATATCTATGGCAACCAGCAATTATAACGTCAAATTAAACACCACAAGGAGCCACGGCAAGGTTTCTTTGATCCAGGTTGTTGACCTTGATTTGTTTCCCTACTGTCAAGGTTAACATTAGAAATACTGTCCAGCAACATAGCGAACAAAAGGAAAGGGAAAAACACAATGATATGAACTACTGTCAAAATATGGTAAATTCAAGATGTTCAAACCAAATATTTCACTCTCCACTAACAGCACAGCACTAGTGGAGAAAATTCAGTTCATACCAACATGTTTGCAACATTGTGCTGTGAGAGGGGCATGTCTCATAACAATAAAATACACACTAACCTGCTGTAGATGTTGCATTGAGCCTGTCACAGTAGTACCCAGGTGTACACTGCTTACATTCTGTCACGTTACTCAGGCCTATGTTATCACTGTACGTTCCCAGGGGACAGGACTCCCACACATGACCTGTACCCTCAGGACAGTAGTACCCTGTTGGACAATCCTGTGACAAATAGTATTTCAGATTTAACACAATGCATGATAAAGAAAGACAGTATTTGAATGAAGGGAGTGAAGGGAGCAGTAGGGACCATCAATCATACAAACTCCTGGGCACCTTTGACCAATTGCTGACATCACACTTCTGTTCTGAGGTCATGTGGCGTACATGTATTGGCTTTGGTTCATTTCAACTTGAGATGGACCAGAGGACTGATCAAAGCTTGCCGGTAAAAGCTCAACTTTAAACATAGTAATAGTGTATTAAATCTTTATTAAAAGAAAAAAAAACACGCAATTGGGTCAATTTTTAGACAAACAGTAGTCAATGCTAAAGAGTAAAGTCACTGCAAAGTTCATGTGGGATGGAAATGAAAAACAAATTCAACACATTCAATCAAATCATTCCATTAAGATCCTACATGTTCGTTACATTACATTACGTTACTTTCAAAGTCAATATCAAAATAATATACATGAAACACGCCATAGCAGGTAACAAAATGAATCTCATACAATTACTCATTACAATCAGACATTACCTAACTACACTTAGTAGTTAAGAGAATAATAGAATGCTAGCCTGCAGATGTATGTGAGTACCTGTGGACTGGATCCAGTGATGCAGTAGTGTCCAGGTGTACATGGTAGGCACTCCTCGTTCAGTTCTGTGTCTGTGTACGTGCCTGGTTCACAAAGGATCGGCTCACCAGACCCGGCCGGACAGTAGTGACCAACTGGACAGCTGTCACCTTTAAAAAGCAGAAAAGTTAAGAAATTGCTATCAATACAATGTATCAACACAACAATCAGGATTTAAGGTACAACTTAGCGCTTTCAAATGAGGCCTTTGAGGCCATAGGGGTAGAGGGTTGTTAATAAGCTGTGTCTAGGGCACGGTATTGAAGACAGCCCATTCCTCTCCTTCAACCACCTTTTACCTCCCAAACTGAAGTCAAGTACCCATTTGTACATGTGGTCCCAAGAAAACAAACTCTAGCCAGAAATGCCATGAATTATCTATTCCTATTCAGTGACCTCCGATTTTGTTTGTACTTGCCTAGCTACTTGGCCACTTAACACCACAAAATAGATGAATATCAAATCACTATTAGAACTTTAAGTTAGAAGGTCATACTACATTATCACAATGACTAGTACACATGACTACAATAAAGGAAATGGAACTAGCAACAGAGAACTGAGATCTCTGGAGGAGCGTCATTTTCCGACCAATACAACATGATGTTGTGGGAGGAACTAAGGTCTAATGTAAAGTATAACTTAACACATTGCTGTCCATGTTGAACATATGATATCTAACGAGTACCTGTGATGCCATCGGTAGGTTGTGAGTCTGTAGCATTCCCACTGCAGTAGTACCTGGCGCTACAGTTCCCTGCTGGCGCATCCATGCCGTAGTTAGGGCAGTACTGTCCTGGTTCACACCCCTGACACTGGACTTCTGCCCACAGACCTACGGGAACAGTACATCTTGTAAACCAGCATCTCAAGTCTTAAATAAAAGCACACAATGACATGTCCGCAGGCTTGAAATCAACGGTGTCCCTATATGGACAGGGGCCACCAAAATGGGACAACACAATGTTTGTCCTTGGTCAATGTGGGGACATTTGAAAAAATCCCTTGTCTGACACATGTGTGACCAATGCCAAGCCTCTTCTTAGGGCAACATTGAGCAAAAAATCTATTTCTCTCATTTTTTTCCAATACAATTCTGTTCATATTGCAAAGATAACCTAGTAAAAAAACACATTTTTGCCGTTAGTAAAATATTTTTCGGTCATATCATTTAATAGCCGTTTTTTGTTTAAGCTATCATCATAATGGAAAAATTCAATCTAACTTTGAGACAATTTGAATTTCTTTTGAGGATATTTTTGGGACAGTAGCAAAAAAATTCTGATTTCGAGGCCTGTACATAGAAACATACCCTTTTGGTAAAATCGTTCATTCTACAAAGACCATTGTGAAGAAGTAGAAAAAAACATTTTCAGTGTTTCAAAACAATTACACTGGTGTACATATACATAAAACATTATTGACTCACCTGTTGTAGGGTTGTATGTTCCAGGTGGACAGTGCAGTGTGGTGTTGGTGCCAGCTGGGCAGTAGTAACCAGGTGGGCAGATGTCACCTGTGGTCCCATCATCAGGTGTGGGGGTCCACGAACCTGAGCTGCAGTAATACCTGAAAAAAGGAAAATGTTATCACATGTTAACACTAAACAAACAATTTTAATCCCAATTTCATTGACTGAGAGATTTTCAAGACCCTCTCATGTTGTAACGTGTTCCTAATATCACCAAGTACTAACATCTAAAGTAATCATCTTTTTTTTTTACTCAATGGTCACCACATAACAACATCGGAGGCCACTGCAGGTTTACAGTTTATTTGAATATGATTGAAACAGCATCTTTTGTCCCTATGTCAGTGATCTCATGATTGAGACCATCTTTTATTGAACTTCAGTTTGCAGAACTAGAATCACATACTACTGTGCATGTTTAGCATATTCCCTTACCCTTGTTCACATTCACCAGTTGGTGCAGGTAGGCCCTCCTGTCCACAGTACTGACCCCCTGGACACGGCGTACACTCACTCACGTCCTGTAGCTGGGTACGATCACTGTAGGTACCGTTAGGACAGCCGTGTTCCGTGGCATACTTGGTACCGTTCGGACAGTAGTGGCCCACTGGACAGACCTGAGTGACCACAATCATGAATATGTTTCAAAAAAGAGCCAATGTTTCAGTGACTGTCTGTCACCTTCCTAAGGCCAAAGATGACCCATTCTACTTTGCACTGCAGCAATACATGTACCTTCATAGTGTATACAGTGTATGTGACAATACATTTAGGAATCATTGCATTCTATACATTGCAGCAGTGACACCTAGGTTACGTACTGTTCAAAATAGAACAAATTACTACTGCCCTGAGGAAGCTGACAGATGGTCACCTAAATGTTGCTTGTTGTAAATACGTGGCTGTGAATACAGAACTCAGTGGCACTTGAACAATGTAGTAGGAAGATTTATATTCAACCGTTATCATACAGTTGCAGGACTACCAGTATTTAGTGCACACGATATGTGCCTTGCAAAGCAGCACAACTTAGAAGAGGAACTGTCAAAAAAAAGGGCAACTGTGTGCAATTCAACCAACTAGGCTGTGATGTAATTTGAATAAACCAGTTCTATCCAGTTCCACACCTGAGGGCTCTGTACGCCATGGGTGCAGAGGGTGTCGTTCTGCAGGGTGGAGTCACAGTAGTACCCTGACGGGCACTCCTTACACATGGCCTGGAGAAATGGAAACTCGTCATTAGAAATCTATTCAACAAATCTAGTGATGCTGAAGAAGAGTGATGGATATCACTCAAAACATACTGAATTAAATCACCAATTTTATTCAGTTGTACTGATTGAATTGTATTTTGAATAATCAACACAAGAATTACATAAACAGCGACATACATGTATAGTAATGCAAAGAAAAGTGACATGACTTTTGCAAAGTGGAGCTTCTACATCTGGAACCTAGTACAGTTACCCTATCATCTACTGTAAATGCATTTAAATTCGCTGGGATTTAATTTCGCGGTAGCGGGAAAAATGACTTTTCGCGGTGGATTTAATTTCGTGGTAACACCATCTACTGCAGTCTAATACCTTAATAGAAAAAGGTTTGCGGTGGATTTAATTTCGCAGTAAAGTGGTTGCCGTGAAAACCGCAAACATTAATCCACCGCGAACATTTCTGCATTTACAGTATCTCTTGATCCAGGGTGGGGAGGGGGGTTAAGCCTGAGCAGCAAACCTTATGAGTTTCTTACGCTACATGTACCTTCAATTTAGCTCTCCATTCCTAACTACATGTATGCATGGTCAAGCAGTCATTCTTCTTATATTCACATTGTATTATACTATTATAATTATAGCTGACCTGTCCAAAGTCATCCTGGTACGAGCCTGGCACACAGGTCATCTGGTCAGCGCTTCCTTCCTCACAGAAGTGACCAGGTGTGCAGATGTAGTCGTCAGGACGGCTGACGTTCTGTCCCCCGGGACAGTAGAAGCCGGCATCACAAGGACCGGTGGGCTCCACCAAGCCAACAGAACCACAGAAAGTACCTGAAAGACAACATACACACACAGTTAGCCACAGATAGAACCTCAACAACATTCGGGACATTTAGCCGTCGAGCAAACCAGAACCACATAGACAACACAGTTAACCACAGAAAAAACATGAAAACAAGATACACAACACAGTTATTCACAGTACATCACAACAACAACATAAACAACACAGTAAGTCACAGTGGTTAGCGACCATCTAGTCACAGTACACGCAGTGGACTGCGACCCTGTCCTTGGATAAAGAGGTTGGGAGTTTTATCTTTGTTGCTCACCCCATATGAACATTAATGGTAGTGGATGTTAAGTCATGCTCCACTGTTCATTGCACTTGTTGAAAGAGTCAGGGGAATTTCCCAGTATAATGAACTACTAAATACTATATAAAGACTTTGTCTTTTCCATCACAACTAGTGGAAGAGTATCTATTGAGCTTATATTGTTCGAGATCATGTTCATTTTTTTGTAGACTCCGTTTCACATTTTACTTACCAGGCAGACAAGGCCTGCAGTCTATGAACTCAGTATTTCTGCTGGAGTTGGTGTAGTAGCCAGCTGGACAAGGGAGGGGGTCAGCTGTCCCCTGTGGACAGTAGTGACCGGCTGGACA
The DNA here is from genome assembly GCF_000003815.2 of Branchiostoma floridae. Classification (NCBI taxonomy): domain Eukaryota; kingdom Metazoa; phylum Chordata; class Leptocardii; order Amphioxiformes; family Branchiostomatidae; genus Branchiostoma; species Branchiostoma floridae. Next base: position 32,436,830 of record NC_049979.1, on the reverse strand, counting down.
TTCCGCACCAGTGATGTCATCAGTCGGATTTGAGACAGAGGCTCCACCGCTGCAATAGTACCCAGCAGAGCATTCCCCTGTTACGTTAGCCTGGCCAGCAAGTTCACAGTAGGAACCTGGAACAACAATCATGCTGTCAGTACAGCAAATACTGCTTTCCAAAGACTGTAGATGCAGAATATAGTGACTGTGATGATGTCAGTACATGCATGCAATTCTTACAGTCCTGTAATTATCAGACACAGCACTACATTACCTGAAGAAGTCATTACAGTGCCTAAAGTAAATAGAGTAAGGTAAAGACTTGATAAAGACATGGAAGATCACCAGGTTATGTATTCTCTTCCTACTAAGATCATCGAACCAATCTATTATAGAACACGTGGGGCATTTCATTTTCAACTGTCTTCAAAGAAGAAGTCAAACCCTGTAATAGCTACGTAGACTTAGTACCCTATTCTGTATCATTTGTACATTCAACCACTTAATATTTGTATGATAGAATTTAGTTTATCTACATGTACTTAGACTACATTCATTCATTTCATTTAGTATTTCTTCTCTTGCAATTAGCCCAGTGGGTATGAATTTGCAATAAACATTATATAGATCACTGGACAGTCCACACAGACCCATCATGACAGATAGCTGATTGAAGACTTAAAGAGGAGTTCAAGAGGAGCGGTTCTGACTGGAGTGATACTAGAACTCTACTCTACTCTACATGTCCTGTCAAACTACTGTAGTTATAACTGCACATTGCAAGCACGAACATCAGTAAACATTCCTCAGTGTCCTACATTGTCAACTCCTTGAAAATGGAGGTATAATTTTGCATGGACCTGTTTATGTCCACAAACGTGCAGTTCCCATGCAATATCTTTAGAATGCTTTGAGTAATCGTGATGGTATTTGGTATGTGAGTGGGCATTGTACTATGTGGATCTGATGGTCAAAGTCGATTTGGGGCCTACTATAAAAACTGGTCTGTTGCGCATTGAGGCAGTTTAACAGAAACAAATAAACAAAAAATGGACAATCCAAAGCTGACCTGGTGTGCATGGCAATGGCTGACTGGATCCAGCCGGACAGAACTCTCCCGGCTGACATTGACCCCCGGTGGTGTTGGCTGGACAGAAACAGTTGCTGGTGATGTTGAGGTCACCCAGGTCTGTGGGCTGGGCTGACCATGCTCCTCTGATGCAGTACCAGCCGGGGGCACAGGGGGCAGTAATGTTCCTGCTGCCTGCACTTCCACAGTAGTAACCTGGGGAAGGGGAGAGCAGAGGTAAGAATATGGAGAACATGACAACAGCTGCTTGAGTACATTTCATCATAACCATAAAAATATGACCCTGAAACATTAAATCCAGCGTTTGCATGGAAGGATTTTGCCCACAGTGGGAAGCATGAAAAAAGTCCCAGATTTCTGCTCTCCACAGTGTGTTTTTTCCTGGTACTCTAAAACATAGGATCAGGACAAGTCCTGTCCTTGGTGCTGATTTTTCCGGCGCTTAAACTCAAGTGCAGGGGAGCAACAGTGATGGATACTAATGTTGTGGCAAGTCAATGCCAAAGTCAAAGAAGATGAGAAAGAACAAAAATCAATGCCTCTAGTTTGGTCTTAAATACACTGACCTCTGTGAGTATAGTCAATTGTTCAACCTTCCTAACCAGTTAGATTTCATAATAAACGCAACTTTTTTTTGCAAAACTTTTTTGTCATGCAAACATCAGTTTTGGGGTTCCCAGAGGATGTCATCAATTTAATCAAATCAACATGGCCTAAGAACAAAGACATTGTCAACTAAGTTATCACCCAAGCAAAGCATGTCACCTAGAGGTCACAGGTGTAATGTATTAGGACAATGACACAGATATAATCACTGATAACATATGGAATACTTTTCTATTGGACTCCAGAATGTTGAATAGTCAATACTTTTTGTATTAGGTATTTTAATGTTGTTGCTGTACTTTTGTTGCACACATTTTCTTGTTGACAAAGGAGAGAAAACACTAAGAAACTGACCTGGTTCACAGGGCTTGCAGTCATCAATGCTGGCCCTGCCCTCATAGTCGTTGTAGTACCCCTTGTCACACGGGTACTGTGTGGCAGACTGTGTGGCTGAGGGACAGTAGTGCCCCATAGGGCAGGGGTAGTCCAGGTATGTGGTTGAGTTAGCAGGACAGTAGTACCTGAGCAGCAAAAGCACAACATACATTATTTATAACAGAAATGCTGACATCCAATATTCATTGGATTTTTTCTAGATTGTATCTAGTACTTTGTATCTGGTCTCGTATTCAACATGTTTTGTAATACATTTCACTGTCTTGTGCTCCATGGTGTATCATGTTTTTGCAAGTCAAAGTTAAAGGCATAACTGATAGGCTTATAGCAATTTATCCCTCAATCTGACACGAATGCTTGACATCCCTCTGTACAGCACATGTATAGGCTAGAGTCAGACAAGTGCAAGTTCCTAAAACAACTAAGAATTCACTACTTCTCCACTTCTGTACCCAGCAGAAGACAGGATCTTACATGTACAATGTAATCAGCGGCAGTTACTCGTCTTTACTTAATTACAAGTGTAAACAAACAGCAAACTGAACAGACTCACCCAGGCTCACAGTCCACACACTCTGCCTGGCCCTCCAGTGGGTTGTAGGTTCCAGCAAGACACCCCAGGGGGAAGGAAGTGCCATTTGGACAGAAAAATCCTGCAACATGGTCATGTGATTGTAGATGTAGTGGCAAAAGTCACAAGTATCATTTTTCTTCAATGAAGGTTAGACATCCAGGTACTAAGATACGCCAAATAGCAATTACTCAATAAACTGATATGATTTTGGAAATGGTCAGTGTCACTAACAAAAGATAATACATGTTATCTGAAATTTTGACAGTAACTGAAATCATATCCAGTTGCTTGATGAGTAATTGCTATTTGGCGTATAATTTTTCTTTGTGCACGGTAACCCACAACAAAATAACGGAACAAAGTACAAAAATGTACAATGTATTGTTTTGTCACTGTCTATTGGTACAGAATAATACATGTATGTCTATCAACAGTTTCTGTAGTCAAATATCACTTACGTCTTGCACACATGGTTCGGTAAGAAAACAGTACAGTACGAGAGTTCCATATACCTGCGGGGCATGGTCCACTGTTGGAGTCTGCTGAGGGATTGTTGGGCTCCTCAGCTCCCCGTAGACAGTAGAACCCAGCATGGCAGTCCCCACTGGGCTCCATCAGCCCCTCCTCCCCACAGTACTGCCCATATAGGCACAGCTCACATTCGGTCTGAAAACAACAAGGGATAAGGTTAATATGCATTTATATACTGGCTGCTTGGCTGAAGAACTGCCCAAGGCTATGGAGGATAGGAAAGGATGGAGGAAGAGAGTCAGGTCCATCCATGCAACCAGTACGCCTGAATGATGATGATGCTTATGAATTTTTTTCCCTACTATTATAGAGTGAAACTTATAACCATCAAGTACAGTAGGGGCATCCTCAAGCTTGCAGCAAGATGTGCAAAGGTTAGGTGCGACAGGTTGTTCAGCGTAATATAACCAGCTGCTGCCACACTGTGTGCCTGCAAAACTGAGGTGCTATGCTGAGACGTGACTATACCAGCTATAAAGATATAGAATCTGATGGATTCTACTTATTTAAAACTAAAACAGTTTGAAGTTTTCTGCATCATGAGACGTTCTGTAATGATACGCCCGTCAGTGTAAAATTGTGTAAGAATAAAACAATATCATATAATAATTTGAATAATGATATTAAAGCAAATAGTTACAGAAGTGAATTTTTACTTACAAAGTTGGTGAGTTTTGTGAGGTTGCTAAATCTTCCCCTGGGACATGGTTCTGGTGTTGATGTTCCTACTGGACAGTAGTGACCAGCTGGACACACTCCAGCCACACCTAGCAAACAGTCAAGGTACATTTCATCATTTAGTGTCTGCACAGCAAGTTTTAATCAGTTTTCATGAATCACAAGCAGACAAGATCAAGGGTTTCTTAGTTGAGATGTTTATTTAGCAGAAGTAGAAGTCATAGTTGTTCCTTGTCTCATGTACACAATGTACATCATAAGGGGTGTTTGTAAAATAAATACATGTAGTGTCATCAGGTTGGTAAGTTACTAAATAACTTGAGCAGATTTAATGTGATAGACTGGTATGGGGCAAAGGATTCTTATAAGGAGGCTGCTTGGATATAAGGAGGTTGTTTGGATATAAGGAGGTTGTTTGGATATAAGGAGGTTGTTTGGATATAAGGAGGTTGTTTGGATATAAGGAGGTTGCGGGGGTATAAGGAGGTTGCTTGGATATAAGGAGGCTGTTTCGATACATAAATCCATCCCAGTCATATGCACAAGCCATGATGAGGGGGGATATAAACTCAGTCATGTTTTGCACCACATTCTTCATACTACAGCAGTGCCACCTATCTGCTATACAAAGTAGCGCAAGCCAGTATAAAAAAACTTTGTTACCCATTTGTATGGATGTGCGTAGTATCTGTTTATACCCAAATCTCCATACTGACCTGTGTATGTGACCTCTGGTGTGGCGGTGTCAGACCCCTCCTGACAGAAGTACCCAGCAGCACAGTCTCCCGTTACAGACGTGGCGTTGGGACTGGAGCAGTACTTGCCGGGGGAGCAGAGCGTACACTGGGTCTGGTTAGCCAGGCCGTCAGCCATACTGAACGTACCCGGCGGACAGGCCTGCCAGTCAAAACCGGTTCCTTCAGGACAGTAGTAACCTGGGGGAAAACAAGAATACTATAATTACAGTAACTGTAAATCATGATTACCTGTACTAAAACACCCTGTAGAACATTGATGAAGTTACATGTAGATATCCAGGTGATAAGATCATAATCATCATCGTGGGCTGCTCGCCCGGACCAAGTGCACTCTTTCTCTCCAGACTGCTCTGTCCCCCATAGCATTCTTTAGGTCCTCGACCGCAACCATACTTCACGAGCAAGCTGGTCATAATACAACATGACAGTTACTCAAGCAACTAGTTTCCAAGTCTTATAGACTGATTTGCTTGAGTAAAACATTACAATACAGTTACAATATTTTAAGTTGTACATAATTGAAATAAATTAAATAAACAGACCATGCACTAACTTTCATTTTGCTTTGTGTTATTGTAATCCTATGTACAAGTAATTAGATAGTGTTTATGGATAATGGACTAAATCTATAGGGATTTTTTAGGAGTCAACCATGTAACCTTTTTTCATAATATATTTCATTTGGCCCTTTACCTCATCCCTTGGTACCAGTAACCTTAATTCAAATTTTAATGAATTGAGTTCTAATGAATAATAATAGGTTGAAACAGTCAATCAAACAAAAACACAAACAATAAACAGCTAAAATAGTCTGAAGAAAAGATGGCTTACCAATGGGACACCTCTGTGGTTCAAAGCCTGACACACAGTAGCGGCCAGCTGGGCACACGTCACATGCCTCAGCCTGCGTGGTGACCATGTAGGTTCCAGGGCTGCAGGGGATGGGGTGGGCAGTGCCCTCCGGACAGTAGTGACCAGCCCAACATGGAGCACCGGTCAGACCACCATCATCAGGGGTGGGTGTAGTGGCACTGTTGTTGCAGTAGTACCTATCAACACATACATGGGGGATATCATATATCATCATGTCACTACTATTGCAGTTACAGTGCCAATACAGACACTATTGTTGTAGTAGGACCTACATAAGATGTACAACATGTATCATCATCATTGTCATATGGATTATTGCTACAGCAAGGATCTTGCAGCCATAGCCTGAATTGTGTCTTGTACCTCATACCTTTTCAAAACAGATGTGTAACATCTATTATCAAAATACTGGTACGTTTACGACGATTTCTCTAGCCATACTGATTTGACAAATTGTCAACGCATCATTTTCTCCAGTTACATGTTGCTGTTATAGGTTACCCTTGCCACTTCTTCTGTGTAACTTTTCTGCCACTCTTGTCCTGCTAAAAGCGTAGTATTGTAATTGTAACACGCCGCGGAATTACACGCCGAACGGGCGCGTGGTTGGGAGGGGGTAAAAAATACCGGTAGGAAGAAACACGGCACAATTAACTGCCGCTATGTACATTTATACATCCTCTGATGTTCCTTCCTTTTCTGTCAGTAAATGCATAAAACATAAACCTGCATGAGCATACAAAATGTCATGAGAAAACGGACGTATACTGTCAAGAATTTTCATTTAACTTCTGTCCGTCACAACCGCTATGACGTAACACTTCACTGCTAGCGTAGATATAAAAATGGCGGGAAAATGGCTGCATACGTTCAATTTTGCCCATTCAGTCGTAGATCCGGGCTATTATGCAACGGTTCTTCACACTTTTACATGAGTTGTAGGTCACCAACAGAAATTCAAGATTGTTGTTGAATCATGTTCGTCTTGTGCCGTGAGCATGTGTAATTATGATCTATAAATTTGGCAATGAATGTGACAGTGTGTTTGTCCCACGACGAGCTGCCTACCCCGAAAAAGATACTGAAAACTTTTGGCCTTGTTGTCTTCGAATGCATTGTTATCGATGCTTTGTAAATGATGTATTGGACACCTAGATGTCTGAAGTGTGCACAGCTCAGAAATAACTATTGTTGCATGTGTAGATCTCTTTAAGTTCCAGTATTTTTAATCTACCGGTATAAGTCTTACTACCGGTATTATGCCAATGCATGTTACATATCCGTGTTAATTTGAGGAAATTTTAACGCTACAAACATAAACAAAGTAAAGCGCTAGTTGACAAGCTTTTGACCAGTCCTCTAGTCCCTTGGGTCAAATCAAGTCTTAGAGTACTGGTCAAAAGCTATAAAAGCTTTAAATTTCTTACTGTACATAATTGTAATCTTTAGGAGTAATATAAAAAAAGAGCCTGGAACACATGCACTTACCCTGCATCGCATGGTCCTGAAGGCTCGGTGAGTCCGGTACCATTGCAGTAGTAACCACCAGAGCAGGGGAAGCAGTCATCAGCTGCCTGTAGTCCTGTACTGTTGGACCAGGTACCAACAGGGCAGCCTTCAGGGGAGGGGGTACCTGGAGGAAAAGACATGACAATTCATGACATAACACATAGAAAATTCCATGCAACTTGCGGAAAGCTGCAGAGTAGAATGTGTAAGGTAACATCCAACATGTGCCCTTGTAAAATCAGCCTACAAAGTTTTGGATGCAGTGAAAACTGCATGGTTGAAGAAACATGTACTGCAACGGTACATGCATTGCACATCCACAGTTTCATCCTGGTTTTTATTGTATGCTAAGGCTGGTGCAATTGTTTATAGACACATTGTCATATTTTCCAACTGTACATTCAGCTATCAATAGCTGTGATAATTTGGCACAGAATATGCTGGTAAAATTATCTGCTCCTGTTCTTGAATAGCAAGTACATGCATTTCCATGATGTTGTCTCTGTCCGAGGTGCTGAAACCTGATAAGTTTTGTGGTGTTGACTATTATAGCTGGCTAGAATTTTCATAACACTGTGAAAACATGCCCTAATCTCATGACCATTAATGATTAAGGATAACAGCATCATGATGGTTTCTCTTAATTCAGAGTTTTCATTGATTTATTGATTTCTGTATATTTGCGATTTGTGCATGAATTGCAACTGTCATGTCTTTCCTGTGCTCTACTGATTAGCAGTGACTTAGACACTGAGTGAGTCATCCTGGCAAGAGAACACAAAAAAACGACAATAACAAACCTTGTATGCAGAAGTGTCCTTCAGGACAGCTCTCTCCAGTAGTCCCATCTGTGGGCACTTCTGACCACGATCCATTCTTACACCAGAACCCGGCATTGCAGTCACCTACACATGGTTTTGGTTAGGTTTGGTTATAATTCTTTGTTTACCAGGAATACATATTAACTGGATTGAGGAAAACATTAACATTGACAATATGCAAATTGTAGACAAAATATAAAATCTATTATGATTATGCAACAATAAAGTAGTACAATTCATCCAGAGGATTTAAAATTATGTTGACTACAAATATCCGGAAACACAAACACTCATGTGCGCGCACAAGCACACACATACACACAGACACATCAAAAACAATATCTGCATTGTTCATGGTTATTGATATACCTGTGACTGCACTGAGCCCAGTATCCCGACAGAATTTTCCAGGCGGACAGGGGTCGCACTGATCGCTCCTCTCCAGCATGACGGCACTGCTGTAGGTCCCGTGGGGACAGCCGTGCTGGGTGGCAAACTCTGTGCCGTTGGGACAGAAGTGCCCCACGGGGCAGGGATAGCTGCTGTAGTCAACCACTGGGGTGTTGTTCCGGTCACAGTAATACCCTGGAACATACAAACAGTAGCGTTACATGTGGTCCCTTTTACAGTATATCAAGACAGAAGTCTACCTGACATTGTACTGTTATGAAATCTTCCTACACACTAGCTCTTTTTGTACTGTGTTGAGCATACAGTATCTGATCAGCAGTCAAACTTAGTCACAAAAAATTGATGGTTTCTTAATAACGAAAATAGATGATTTTTGTTTTGGGTGGCAGCAAAGGAGTACTTGTGTGCCTAAGAAAAAAAAGGTTTCCGGTTACCTGGCAAAAACCTGCTGACCTTAGCAAATACGTGCCAACCTTAGTCTTTTTTGTCAATTGTTTAGCCAAGCTGTGGCTCTGGCAAGGGATAAAAAAATTTCTTTCTGACATCAAATTGATGAAAATCTTGCAGAATCATTTTCCAACATTTTCTCCTCATTTTTCAAGAGTCCATACCTTCTGACCCTAAATTTTTCAGGTCCATAATTCAAAGCAACATATTTTTTCCTAAACAATGAAATGGATTGCATGTCATATCCTGTTGGTTTTCCCACCAAACCCCACACATCTCTGCAAGAGTTGATTACAGCTATGTGAGGATGACCCTACCCTAAGTGGCAATCCCTACCTGAGGGGCATTCCTTGCACTGGGGCTGTCCATCCTGGTCCTGCCAGGTGCCTGAGTCACACGCCGTCGGCTCAAAACTACCGACTTCACAGTAATGGCCTGCTGGGCAGGGGAAGGGGTCACTGATGTTCTGGCCAGCTGGACAGTAGTAACCTGAAGGAAAAAAGAAATTATTGTTAAGTCATCTAACACATCATTAAGAATTAAGGGATGTCTACAAATTTTATGTTGCCAGAGCAAGTGTTAAAGGCCATATGATACACACAAAAAAACATTTTCTGTTTATACTCAGATACTGTACTATTCAATCAACACACTCAATTGAACTTTGAGCAAAATATACAAACACATACACCATTTAACATCACATCGTCAGAAAATATTCTTTCCTCTGGAGATTTTGCTTGTAAAGTAATGAAGTTGTGACGTCATTGGCTATATATGG
>NC_049979.1:32422985-32426755 GCF_000003815.2 Branchiostoma floridae | reverse complement strand
TGGGAGGCAATCAGTTCTTAATTATCATGATACATGTGATTGCAAGACATTACATTATGAACTTTTACAACTTTTCAACAGTACCTTTTTCTCAAACCTTTATATTGTTTCAAAATCAGTCACTATCAAATTGAAGGTGGAGAGGTCATGCAAAGGATGCAAACTAAAATAAAACCACTGTGACTGTTTCAAGATTTATCGTAAATGTCTGGAGTTCTCACCTGCGGTGCATGGTCCTGTGGGCTCTGTCAGTCCGGGAGTCTCACAGTAGTAGCCAGCCGTGCAGGGCAGGCAGTCCTGCAGACTGGTCCTGCCTGTAGAGTTGGTGTAGGTGCTGATCGGACACAGGGAGGGGATGCCTGTACCATTCTCTGTGGTTGCAAAGAAGAAAAGGTGTTGGTAATGAACCATTCAGTGCCTGACAACTCAAAAGTTTACAGATAAGGAGATTTGATGGGACACCAACAGAAGCATGTGATGTCAATGTGATACCACTCAGGTGACCAATAAAATCTGATCTTTGTGAACAGGTGGTCACTATATAGAGGATTCTTAATGCTTGTGCTAATATATAATGGAAAAAATAATCTAAGGGACCACCAAAAAGTGATCACAGTGACCAGGACTATTGGTCCTTACATGTATGTAGAGGTTGATACTAGTACAGGTTTGATTGTGTATCAATGGTCAGGCGGTCACTTGCACAGGTTAAACTGTACTCCCACTGTTTGTTCAACATTCTGCTTACCACAGTATCTGCCTGGAGGACAGATGTTTCCTGTGATGCCGTCTGTAGGATCCCACTGACTGGCACCCCCACTGCAGTAGTACCCCTCCAGACATGGGCCTGAGGCACTGGACAGACCTGCAACATAGGTTCAGTACAACATTGGAGAGTGATAGATCTTAAAAACAGAGCAAAGTACATCTGTGAATAGTTTCCTCAGGTTGGTAAGTCACTGAATAACAAGATTCTTTGTACACAACTGTTTTAATTAACCAATGTTTTGGTGATCTTCTGTCACCTTTCTCTCTCTGTCTTGTTCACATCGTACTGCAGCATACTGTAAGTTTCTCAAATGAAGTACAGTTACCTATCATACATGTGTCTGACAATTTATCAGTTGATTCTTATTTTCATTTTTGCCTCAGCCACCTGATAACAATATTATGACTTTAAGTTATCAATAAAATGTATTCACATTCAGGTGAGAAAAAACAAAAACTTTTCAAATACATCCACATTGATACTTCAATGACTTCTGATGAAGCTTCAGATGTTAGAACCCCACCTGGAGTAGCACAGTAGGACCCAGCTGTGCAGGAGGTGGGTTCCTGTGAGCCCTGTGGACAGAAGAATCCAGGCCGACACTGCCCACCCGTGGTGTTGGCTGGACAGAGGCAGTCTCCATAGCTGCTGTAGTCCAGCACGGAATACTCGTTGGGCTCTGGGCTCCAGGCTGCATTTACACAGTACCAGCCTGCAAAATAAACAAGGATAGTTTCAATACTGTGTGGTGTAACATGAGCTGCATGAATAGGTCTGTCAGGTTGTTTGTTTGCTTGTTTGATTGTTGGCAGGGCAGAGGAAATCAATTCCATCTTGCAGGAATTCAGTCACTGAGGAACTTACATGTAGCCGAGGAGTTATCATATTACAATCCATATCATATTGTCATTGTTGGGATCTGCATATGGAAGTTCATTATACCTTTTTTTAAAGCACCACTGACAACGGGACAACAAGATAGTGGATTCTTTAAGTTCATAGCTTATAGCTCAGAGTACCTCTAACATTGATGACAACATATGGCGGCCAGAGTGTCTTGTATCTTGAAAGATAAATGACATTTACTGCATGTTTTGCATTCATAATTGCATACTATTAGACAATGCATCCAGGGCTGCATATTAGACCGCTTTGAGATTTCTTTGAGGTTCTTACGCACACATGCTGGGTTTTGCTTCCCTGACATGTATCATACATAACACACCTATTGGTAACACTATTTAGCCATACCAGTGTTCCATTCTGCTCTAGGTGAGACTGCCTAGACTTACCAGGGTTACATTGTGCTGTAGGTGAGTCCTCCCCTCCAAGACAGTAGCTCCCAGGGGAACACGGTGAGCAGTCTTCCACACTCTGGCCCATCTCTGTCCCGCGGTAGTATCCTCGTGGACACGGGTATTCACTGGAGTATCTTGTCCCTGCAAAGTCAAATCAACAACACATGAGTTAGTGCAATCTCACTAAGAATTGCACTTAAAGTATGTGATTATAAGTACTTTTACCTTAGATGTTAGGTACTTGAAAACGCTTTGTCCATGACCTAACTGGAGCTTGATTTTTACAGTGTAGATAAATCATTGCTTTAGCTCTATGCAATTACATGCATCATCAGAGCATAGACTTACATCAAGTAAGTATAATACACGTATATTCTGCCAACTATCATTAAGTGTGCTAAGTCTTGTAGTCTTGTGGTCTTAATAACAAGTGAACACAGATGACACCAGGAACAGGTAAGAGACTGTGCTGAACAATTCAGGACCAATATTAATCTAACTCCAAACTCAAGAAAAGCAGGCCTTAATCAAAGTTGATACTTGAATAGAGCTCTGTCCCAAGTGAAAGAATTGGCAATTAAAAAACAACCACAAAGCACTATTATATTACCATTAGGACAGTAGTGTCCAACCGGACAGGGGTATGTTTCGTATGTGGTGGAGTTCTCAGGACAGTAGTACCCAGCTGGGCAGGCTGCACACTCTGTCTGCTGGGTCAGGTTGTTGTACGTTCCTGCCGGACAGCCCAGCGGGTAGGACGTGCCCTCGGGACAGTAGTGACCGATCAAGCAGGGTCCGCCCATCGTCTCATCATCACCTGAAGTGGACAAACAGTTCCAATGGTAAAAAATCTTGTAACTGATAAACTTTTAGTATAATAAGCTTTTGTCTATAACTAAACTCTAAGCTCCACAGAGAATATCCACAATGTATTCTGTAGATTCAATATGAAATTTGAGTATCGCCTAGTTTTGTAACATAGCCACATCCAATATGTTAACAACTAGCCTACTTTGCACATAATCTGACTGAAGAGCCCTGAAGTTGCAACATTAAAACGATCAAGGCCTCATCATCATCAAAGCATGTCTTGAATATCAGAACATCTTAAGTGTGCATATCTTGGGGATTACTGAATAGATGCAGCATTTGTAGATCTCTTTAAATTTCAGATTTTCTTAAAGTGGCCATCTTAGAAAGCTTGAAAACTTTTACATCAAACTTGTAAGAAAATTGATAAACAGCACTAGCAGGCCGACTACAAGGATAGCTACAACACTGAGAAACTTAATCAAGTCTCCATTCTTTCCATACATATTCCAAGTCTTCATATTGTACAACTAATAGAGATCAAACCATCCTGACCTATAGGGTTTGGATGGACATTCCCCCTGAGACAGTAGAAGCCAGGATCACACGGCCCAGTGGGTGCGGTCAGGTTAGTTGACATGCAGTACTGTCCCAGGGCACAGTCCTTACACCCGTCAACACTCTTCACGTGGGTCTGGTCAGAGTACGTGCCGCTGGGGCAGGGGTCGGGGTTGGACGTCCCGGACGGACAGAAGAAGCCTGGTGGACAGGGGCCGCCATTTCCACGGAACGTTCCTGGTTCAGGATTACTCACATTGATACCTGAGAACAACAGCCAACACCACGTCAGATCTGTTATACAATATACATTGTACTAGTAATGAATGATAATA
>NC_049979.1:32421834-32422885 GCF_000003815.2 Branchiostoma floridae | reverse complement strand
GATCGGGTATTCCATCTGTCACATAATAACTACAGGACACAGCAAACACAACTTGGTTACTCATCAGGTCCACCTCCATCTGTCACATAATAACCTACAGGACACAGCAAACACAACTTGGTTAACTCATCAGGTCCCATCTCCATCTGTCACATAATAACCTACAGGACACAGCAAACACAACTTGGTCAACTCATCAGGTGGAAATGAGTGCATAGCTTCAGTTAGGCATGTACTCTTGGATGGCACATAAAACTGGAGAGCCACACTTTAAATACATTTAAGAACCATAGTACCAAAACTACCACTATCACTTCTTAGCCAACTGACGTTATGTAAATCGAACATAACCATAATAAAACATGAGTCGAGAAAAGAAAACATATCAGTGTGTACATGACGCACCCAAGTTTCAGTCATGATATTTCTCCATCGCCCCCTCCTTGAGATTAAACAACCAACATTTTCAAAGTACAAACTTGTTGTTGGCAGCTGAATATAGATATACATTATGTATGCATGTCATAATTCATATATGAGGCAAGTTTTTTCAGTGCTGTTGCTCCCCAACACTTAGGTGTAAGCAGCAGGAAAATCAGCACCAAGGACAGGGATTGATCCTATGTTCCAGGGGACTGCTCATGTTTCTATTTCTAAGGCTTTCATAGTTAATCAGCAGTAAGAAGTTGGTACCTGCTGGGCAGGGGTAACACTGGGAGTTTCCTGTCTCATTGACGTAAGTTCCGTTTGCACAGCGCAGCGGGCTGGCTGTTCCCTCGGGACAGTAGTGTGCGATGGGACAGGCGTCTCCACCGTGCTGTTCCTCGTCTGTGGGGCGGGCGTACAGGGAACCGCCGGAGCAGAAGAAACCTGCAGGGGATTCAAGATACAAAACTACTTTATTGAAGATCAAAGTGTTAATCAAAACCAATGTAAACTATAATGATTTAACATTAGGCAATGTAAGGGACCAGGACTTAATAGAGTAACTAGACAGGCAGTACTTAAAATTGGCATTCACAAGAAATCAAACATCATTTTCGACTTTCAG
>NC_049979.1:32388472-32421111 GCF_000003815.2 Branchiostoma floridae | reverse complement strand
AATCCTGACATACTCTTGGCTTACTTGTTGGAAGTCGCAAGTGCTGTGTACATGTCTGAGTACTATGCATCTCCTGTTGCAGAGTATTGTAGGTACTTTGAGATAAGAAAAGACTGACACTATCAAACTAGGCAGGGTCAACCAATAAGAATTATGTCCGAAGGTTTTTGCTACATGCTTGGTCTACAGTTTTGACAAAGGTACAAAATGTACAATACAAGAGTTCTGAAAGCCACAGAGACCTTGTCTGGTGACCTACTGGTCAGTCCCTTGTAAGTTGTATGACATGTCAATGATGTGAAGTAAACTTTCGTCATTCTAGCTACCTTCCCTAAGACCGCCACATTTAAAGAGTGCATTTCTTGGTAATTACTCATGCTGCATGTTATTAGATCTCCTTAAATTCACCGTTTGTTTTAATGTGGCAGTCTTAGAGGATTTGGCAGAATTCTGATGGTTGACATCAAGTGGTAAGATGTACAAAATGTATTATGTATGTGGATGGGGACAGCAGGTGCAATTCTCACCAAGACGCACCTGAACCAGTTCTGATGGACAAAGTGGTACATGTATGACTGTGTATAATGTAGATGGAGGTAACAGGTGCAGTTCTCACCCAGGTCCCTAAATATATACCTCACACCTGGAGCCATTGTCTCACCTGGTTGGGGTTTGTTCGCACAAGGGGAATGTTGGGAGCTAAATACATCTGTTGTACATGTAAAAGAGAAGTCTGATTGTATGGTGAACAAAATTGTGAAGTTTTGTTGAGCAGCCTGTGAAGGAAGTCAACTGATGTCCTTTAATACAGTAAACATATTGCCTAGGCCTGAAATGTTGCAAAAAAGGTACAAAATTTAATGTAGAACGGAACATGTATGGCTTTCACAGCTGTATTTCAGGCTGTAAATGTATGGAATGAATTTGAAGTTAATACTTAATGCCGTCTGCAAATGTAAATCCCAGTACATTTTTGGACTATCTGGAGAGAAAAATAACAAGTTAAACATAGAGTAGGTATAATCGTGTGGGCATACAGAGAAATATAATGGCTTTGCTATAAAAAATTATATGCAGCACACTTTTCTATTGAGATTTGTCCCATGTAGTGGTGCGTACCTAAAGCCCGGACTTGGAATTGGACCTAAAAATGTTTAGGTCCAAGTCCAAAAAAAAACCTAAATGTCCGGAGCCAAGTCCGGACTTGCAAAAAGCTATCTGTTACTTATGTTCCCTTATTTTGTTCTAAACCATCTAAAACCTTCCATAGACAGTGAAATTTGCACTGGAAAAAGGCAAAACACATTTCGTGTTTACACTGGCTGTATATTATTTTCATGTATTTTTCACATTGGATTTCAATTCATTCTAACATGCAATTTTATATGCACCATCCCCCCTCCCCCTAAAAAAATATGCCCATAATATGCAATGATGGGTTCAGGTCCAGACTTATAAGTCCAGACCTGAACCTGAACTGCTGGACCTGAATCCGGACCTGAACCTGAAATTGAGTTTAGGTACGCACCACTAGTCCCATGCAAGGTAAAATGAAACATGATACATAACAACAACTAGCAACTTACAGGAGTGGAGACGTTTGCTCCCAGTGTACAGTAATGTCCAGCAGCACATGGTCCCTGGGGAGAGGGCAGCCCGTAGGCCGTGCAGTACTGACCGGGGGAGCAGGGTTCACACTGGACCTCCTCGGACGCACCAGTCGCACCATAGAATGTTCCCTACAGCACACACAAGGGGACGATGTAATTCAGTCATGCTACATGTACGTGTAAGCCGTTATCCTGGGAAAATTATTTTTTTCTAAGCAGCTTCAATCAAAAAAGTGTTAAAAAATAATACTTTTCGGGTCCAAAATTTAAATTTCACTACAATCATGTTCTACCCAAAATAAAGTGGCAGCAAACGATACCAATAAGTTTCTTGGACAGAAGCAGGAAACAACTTTCTACCGTATTGAATAAATTTCACGTGCTACGTTTCTTAGCGGAACTGTAGCCCTTCGGCCAGAGGCCCATGTACTGTATATCAGGGGATATGCCAGAAAGCAGTTACTCATTGACAAACAACTGGATATGATTTTGGAAACGGTCAGACGTTTCAACTAGCATCCACCATTCTTCGTCAGTGACACTGAAGAGACCGTTTCCAAAATTATATCAAGTTGCTTGTCAAATAAGTATTACTAACTGCTTTTTGCCGTATCTTCGACCTGAATGTCTAACCTTCATCAACGTATATCAGGGAGGTTATTTTCTATAATCTCTGAAACTTTACCGGTGGGCAGGGTGTGGGTATTGCACTCCTGGGTGGACAGTAGGACCCGGGAGGACAGATGAGCTGGTTGACCAATCCTGTGCCGTTACAGTAGTAACTCTGTAGGCAGTCATCACAGCTGGCCTGGCCTGGGGACTACACAGGAAAAAAAATTGTTCACACTTAGACATGATAAATCAAAGACACGAAAATTTTCAATTAACTTGTCATCTATATGTAGTGTCGACGAGTATAGGGGTTACAATTAAAGTAAAGCCCTAGTCAACAGCCACTTTGTGTCTACATGAATAGTTATTTGTTACAAGTAAAACAAAACTTGACACCCTGAAGAGAGAAAAGAGATGAAAACACCACAAATATGAATTCATCCTGTGCAAAATGTTTTCAAGATAGGTGAAGAAGGAGAGCATACTTTATTTGACATATCATCTTTCGGTCCTGCAGATTTCTCTGTGCCTTGCCTCACATCAGGGGTGTGTACTATATTTCGGATGCTTATTTCAGTCGAGGAAAAACAGAATTTCAGTATATACAAAAACCTGTTCTGATAGCTTACAGTTTGGTGAGTACCCACAGGACAAGGTTTGGGGTTGTGTGACTTACAGTTTGGTAAGTGCCGACAGGACAAGGTTTGGGGTTGTATGACTTACAGTTTTGTAAGTGCCCACAGGACAAGGTTTGGGGTTGTATGACTTACAGTTTGGTAGGTGCCCACAGGACAAGGTTTGGGGTTGTACGACTTACAGTTTGGTAAGTGCCAACAGGACAAGGTTTGGGGTTGTATGACTTACAGTTTGGTAAGTGCCCACAGGACAAGGTTTAGGGTTGTACGCTGCAGCCTCAGTGTAGCTTCCGGCTGGAGTCTCAAACTGGTTTGGACTGGAGGCACCACCTGTGCAGTAGTACCCAGGGTCACATGGTCCGGTAGGCTCTGGGTTGGTGTCACCAGCACAGTAGTATCTGTATAAAAGGACCAAAAGGGCGGTTATACTGACCATACGGATACAGAATGCAATACCACATTACATTGAATTAGCCGTTTGGATCAACTAGATTGTAGCATTCTGTCATTAACAATTTTTGTAAACATTCTAATGAGTGAAGGAAAATATTTCTTCTCAAAACATTTTTTCTCTTCAGTTTCTAGGTTTTTCTTAACATATAGCACATACATGTATATTACAAAATTCCACCAAACATTGTAGCTAGTAAATATTTGAAAGCATTTTGCTATACAGTCTTAACAAGAGCGGCAATTATAAACATACAGATGTTTCAAAATATCTTGACTTGACTTAATTTGAATCCACATTTGTGTGTTTTGTTGATCATCCTTCAATCTATGGACTTGGACCTCTACCAAAAATATTCAAATTTCTTTTATGCCAGATAGCAGTCTCTACCCAGACACATACATTACCACAACGGAACATACACCTGTCTTGAGTTAGCACTTATTCTTACCCAGGATCACATTGTACACAGTCCTCCGGCCCTGCTGCGCCCGAGGAGTTACTGTATGTCCCCTGTGGACAGGATGTCGGGATGGCCGAGCCGATCGGACAGTAGCCACCAGCTGGACACACTCCACCGGTCAGGTCATCTGGAGGGGCCTACGGACAAAGTCTCACATTAAAGTCTTGGCTCAATGAAGAGTGACAAATAATCTTCTATCACCAATGGGTACAAGTCAATCCTGTTGAGCAAATGTCCCAATGACAATAACCCTTCATACTGTATATCCAACGACTCTTGTATGTCAAAGTTGACGGAATGGTCTTAAAATTCTATGTCATAGCCAGTAAAATTTTGGCTAGAGCACTGCACAATACAAAATTTGTGTTTGGCCAGGTTTGCCTTTTCTACAATTATAACTGCATTTAATGACAATGACGGCCCGCCTAAGTGCAAGCACTACATAGTGGTGAAGATGATGATGATGATGATAATTGACACAAAATATTAGTAATAATACTATCGTGTGTACTACATGTCCAGTAAAGTAGAGTGGAATCGTTCTTCAAGTTCAAGTATGACCAACCATTACAAATTGGTTTTGTTGCATACAACATCTTCAGATGCTAGGGGCTTCAGATGTCTTACTGAGGGATGACTGCAGTGCTAAAAGATGTTGGTAGTTTGAGGTAGTTTTTACTGGTACAGTAACATACACTTACCGATGAGGAGGCTCTGGATCTGCAGTAGAAGCCAGCATCACACTGACCAGCCGGTGCGGTCAGCGCCAGGCCGTCACAGTACCACCCTCCTGGACATGCCACGCAGTCCGAGCTCACGCGCAGACCTGTCGAGTTACTGTACGTCCCAAGGGGACATGGCTGGGGGAAGTTACTGCCGGTGGGACAGTAGTAACCCTGGGGTAAAAAAGAGGTGTTACTAACTGAGAGCATATTCAGCAGCACTTATCATACAAAAAATAGTTACAATCTCTTCCAGTAACTCTAAACTCCAACAGACAACAGACCAACAGATATCCTGTGAAAATACATCCTGATACTGAAACAGCAAGGAAACTTGCCACTAGGCACTATAAAGATCTGAACAAATGAAGGGACGTTCTGGAGTTGTAAGTCAGACATTAGTCATATTATAATAGCTAATCGTCTGTTAATGTACACATGTACATGAAGCATGTGCCGTGATACATGTGTATTAGAACCATGTGACTGTGTACATGCTGTATTTTTATTGGTGGAATCCAGGAAGAGTACTTTACATTTATTTAATCTTTTTATTCTAATCTAACACTTAATTTCATGTAAGAAAACATCAAACACCAAAAATTATCCATGACATAGTTGGAAGAAAATTGCTACCAGACCTGTCAGTCATACCCATCACTTTTTCTTAAGACAAAAGATTACACAAAGTCATGATTGTAGCTTTCAACTTGATATAAGTACAGTTTGGATCTTTAAGCTTACTTCAGGGCATGTCTTTGGCCAGGCTAGTCCTTCCTCATCACAGTAGTACCCAGAGATACACAGTGTGCACCCCTGGAAGGACTCCCCTGCTGAGGCGTTGAGGTAGAAGCCTTGTGGGCAGGGGTTGGTGTACATCCAGCCAGTACCCTCCGGACAGAAGTGTCCGCCAGGACAGTCGTCAGCCTGAACAGAGTTAAAACAGAGTTACGGAGTTACATTTACATTCATGTCTGTTCCAGATCTGAGGTTAGAACAAGTCTTCCTATCATCTTTCAGTGTACAATACCTTTAGGTTTAAAATACTTGAATGTATATGGTCCTTTTGGTCTTGACTACCTCAAGCCGCACAGAATATTGCTGTACTGGAAAAACATCATCAACAGATCTAAAGAAGTTTAGATCTAGACCAGAGTTTTTCATTGAAGAGGTTCATTAGTCGTGTATGAGTAAGAAAACAAGTGTCACTGATTTAAGAATCATTGAAGAATTATTCTATGAGGCCTCTTTCGTCTTTTGTAAATACATTTATTTTCATGGAGACTTAATTTTGTAGAGGGATTTTGTAGAGGGATTTTGTAGGAGGTTTCATTTATTACTGGTGTTGAAACAGTTTTAATCCGTAGCACATGAATTGTGTACTTTGGTTTTACGTATATGACAGTCACTATATTCTTAGCAAATACGTTTTTTGATTATCAGTTCTTTCTCCTCTAAATATAAATTACAGTCGTAAGAAAACCAACAGTACTGACTGGAGCGGACAGTCCCCCTGGCCAACAGTACTTCCCAGCAGGGCAGATCTGACACTCATCCTCAGTTTGGAGGCCAAGTTCGTCGCTGTAGGTACCATTGGGGCACGGTACAGGGTTGGGGTCCTGCGTAAAATGGCGCAAAAACGTGTCAAAACATTGCAATGTAACAAGACGTAAGCATGTCTAGTTTGAAGGCATTTTCCCATTCTCTAACCTGGTGTACTGTCATCACACAAATGATAACTTTAAATTTCTAACTACGGTAAGCAGACAATAAAGCAGTAACAGTGTGAGCACATAAGGGGTGGTGTGAACGAACATAAAGAGTACATGTATGATACCCAGGATAACAATGAAGTGCTCCAAAATGCAAAAAAGTAGCAGGAAAGGACATCATACTTAATATGTGTGACTAGAAACACATTTTGTGTACTCACAATGTTACCCCTGAGACAGTAGTGACCAGTTGGGCAGGGGTCAGTCTGTAGGTCCGGAGGTTTGTCCCGACCGGCCTTGCACCACATCCCCGCTGGACAGATCAGTTCCGTCAGCATGTAGGTCTGGCTGGTGGTCTCCGAGTCACACCAGTGGCCAGGGTCACATGCATTGCACTCTGACCAACCTTCAGCCTGAAAAGCACAAAAAATATCAATATTCCACCTGATTTTTTGGCTGATGTCTGTCAAGTTTCTGCATTAGCCACAGGTTATGCTAGTGAATAGCTCATTTGAAAGGAGCCCCTCCAGGTGTTTAATGGACTGTTTTTCTTAAATATCAGGAAGGACCCCTTAAGGCCTGTGGGATGCCCTCCAGCTACAGGGCTATTTTGGGGCACAGATGGGCCCCTGGATTTGTTAAACTCAGAATTACATTGTGTAAAATCAAGCAGGGACCTGGCAACATATAGAAACCATTACCTAATATTCAAAACACCAAGAGGCCAGCAATATCTGGCAATCAGTCAGAACATTTTGTGGCTTCAGAGCCCAAACCAGGCTACATTTTGTACATGCACATTTGTACATTCCCTACAGGCACGGAAGCAAATGGGACCATAACATTAGTTGGGAGCCTTGGCTGTGTATTCTGAACAGCCAAACCAATAAGCTTAGTAATTAATAAAAAGCTGAACAGCTTACAGAATAAGCGCCTTTTCCACAGGGCACAGGTTCCACATTGCCGGTTCCATTACAGTAGTGGCCGGCTGTACAGTCCACACAGTCGGACAGGTCATCCTGCTCGATCTCCGAGTTGTAGGTCCCGGCAGGACACTCAGTGGGTAGGGACGAGGCCACGGGGCAGTAGGCGCCCTCCGGACAGTCCTCGCATTCCTCCCAGCGAGTGTTGCCCTCGTTGTTGGAGTATGAGCCGCCATGACAGGGGTTCTCTGTGGCTGTAGCTGTGCCAGCTGGGCACCAATGGCCTAACAAACAAATTGATAAATATCATCATGTCTTCAGTCTTACAAACAAAATCATATCTTTGGTGACTATCAACATATCATAACTTTCTTCAACTGCCTTTGAAAAATAAATCAAACCTAACTGTAGTTTGTCTGAGTATTTTGCTTAGGAGGACCTGTGATCCATGATAATACATTTATAAATCCACACATATCCATACTTTGTACCTACCTAGTGGGATAATCTACACCATAGTAACTGTGTAATCTGTAGTAATCATATCTAGCAGGGGTTTCTGTACAGAGGAATCTCTAGTTCTCAGAAAACTACAAAGTGGACTCATTCTTAAAGGTCTTTCGCACCACAGTCAGTAAGATATCACAGCTCCTGTCTAGAACTTTTATTCAGCCTCAGCTGTCACACTTAGCTACTGCACAGTATATACTATAACCAGACCTACCAGATACTGTAAAATCTGTAACCATATTATACATACCTCTAGCACAGAGCCCAGATGGTTCAGTAGCTGCCTGCAGACAGTAGTACCCACGGGTACACACGTAACACTCATCTGAGTGCTCCAGGTTGGTCAGGTTACTGTAGGTACCGGCCACACAGGGGAACTGCATGGGGAACTGGGTCCCGTCCGGACAGTAGTGACCGGCTGCACACGGCTCGGGAGCCTTTTGCTGACCTCCTGTGCCTGTAGGTCATACATACATGGCTTACATTATTTTGACCCAGGTAAGGTATGAGGTATGGCATATACTGCCATTGTACCATCGCAGTACATGTGTTTTACATATTAAGATGTCTTTTTAGAACAAATTTGAAGCCTGATAATCAACTCAAAGTGTTTTACAAAATATGAAAACTTGGATGAACATGACAGAATACAGTGAAAATTAGAGAGAATACTTAAAGTTGTACTTGCAGACATGCTAACCCACTACTTAATAAACACATGAAAACACCACTCATTGGGACCACTCAGAATTCAAACAGCCACATTTTGTTTTGAGAAAACCCCAATTTCCCAAAATTCTTTTTACTTACAGACTGGTAAAGCTAAAAGGAGCTGATAACTTAACTCAAGTTTGACTCAGCTCTGCTCAACTTAATGTTTGTATCAGGAAATTGTCCATAAACATTACTTTTGACACAAAATGGACATGACGCTGTCTGTTGGAACGTAACCACTGATTCGGAGAGACAAAAATGTTTTACCTGAAAGACAGGCGACCCCAGCCGGACAGGTGTCACACTGTGCAGCTGATGTCAGGTTACGATAGTCTGTGTACGTGCCGGCAGGACAAGGGTTGATAACGTCGTCTGGATCGTCAGAGCCGGCAGGACAGAAGTACCTGCAAATGAAAAGTGAATTTAACATAAAGTGATCTTGAACCAGTTACAAGCTCAATGAAGAGCTACCCTTTCAATGGTGAGAAGACAGACACTGTGTACAGTATTTACAGATTCTTTGTACTAGGGACATGCCCCCAGCTACCTCTTTTTCAACAAGTCTGTAGAATGAACAGTGGAACACAACATAACGTCCCTTCCAGTAATGTGCATGTGGGGACAGCTACAACAGACAGGATTCAAACCCCCAGCCTTTTGGTCCATAGGCAGTATTGCTAATGACTGGACAACGCATGCTACTTGTATGACAAGTCAGCACAATGTTGGCAGGCACATGGTACATGAAATTGTATATCACTTCTCTCTTTAGCTTGTCTCCAACTAGATCTCTTTTGCATGCATATCAATTCATAGTTAGGTTATAAAAACTTCTCTCCAACTACATGTAGATCTCTTCAGTGTCACTGATCAAAACGGATTTTATCTCAGGGCTCGAAAATTCATTTTTGGGATTAGGTGCACTGGTGCACCCAGCTTAGAAAATTAGGTGCACCAAAATTTTTTTTGATGCACCACTTAAATCTAAGTAATAACCTAATAATAAAACTTAGTTATAAGCTATCAAATTCTTAAACAAGTACCATGACAGACATTTTTATTATCTTTCTAATACTTAGATGTCAAGAATATGATGTATACTAGTATACTTTGATATCTTTACACATAAACCTCAGAAAATATTTGGGTGCACCCTGTGCACCCACATGAAATAATTGAGTGCACAGCTCAAATTTTGGGTGCACCTGGGTGCACATGCACCCAGTATTTCGAGCCCTGTATCTGAAAGTTTTCCAAAATCATATCTTAATAGCTTGATGTCTAACCTTCATTGATGTTCTCTCTGTACTAATCTGTAATTTTACAAATAACTATGTTGAACTTACCCAGGAGAGCAGTCTGTGTCTGGCTGAGTCAGTGCAGATTGTGTGCAGGCTTGTCCAGCAATGCAAGGCTTACAGTCATCTTGTTCGTCTTGACCAACGTTGGGGTTGTATGTGCCGGCTGGACAGGCCACGGGGTCCGAGGTACCGTTTGGACAGTAGTAGCCAGCAGGACACTGCTGACAGGCCGAATACACACTAGCACCCGTCTCTGCGGTGAAGGTCCCTCCGTAGCAGGGGGAGGATTGGTAGTCTCCTGTACCCACAGGACAGAAGTGTCCCCTCTCACAAGGGATGGGCACAGCCGTACCTGGGGGGCAACAGACAGAAGTGACACATGCATGTCTTGACAATCATTTTGAGAAATTTTTGCGCACAGAAAACATTTTGAGTGCTTCAAAATTGTAAACAAGTAACACAATAAAGTTTTTTCTCTGATACTCAAGTGTCAAGAATATGCTGCATACAATAATCAAGTTGCAACAAAAGTCAGACATAAGATGCATACAAATGTAGCTCAAATTTTATATGCAGGAAAGTTAACAAAAACATCCAGTATTCTCAGTCCTGCATATCTACAACACATCTACAACTCAAAAAGCAAGGCTTAGTTCACAAACAATTGGGGCAAGGTGAACCCTCTATTTCATAAGCCAGTTCACAGTTTTAACTGCACATGCTCAAGGTCAAAGGTGACGGCCCCTAACTTTCTAAACAATCAGGAGACTTCACCTTGTTCTTGTGTCAGGACCATGCTCGATACCATGTCCAGAGTGATATATTTTGTCAACTTTGACATGTTACCACAATGCATCACATTGCAAATGTGCACTTCAAACCTGGAACCAGCTTATTATTGTTGTATCTACTGTATAAGGTATGTTTTGTTGGGATAAAGACTTGGCTAAATGAACACATTTATACCATACCTGCAGGGTTACAGTAGTTCCCCTCTGGACAGTCCATGCAGTTGTCCTGCTCCCTCCCTCCCAGTTCATTCCGGTACGTTCCTACTCTACAGGGGTTGTCTGTGCCGCTAGTGGACCCTAGTGGACAGAAGTGACCCCGAGGACACAAGTACTCGTAGGTGGGATAGCCAGCTGTGCCTTCCAGACAGTAATACCCTGGAAAAAGAAAGAATGTGATGTGGGACACTACATTGTACATTGTACTGCTACCTCTACAATAGTCGGACTACTACAACTGCTATTGCTATGGTAACCACTACCACTGCAGTATACATGTATTCATAACTACTACAGTACTGTTGTTGCTACTGCTACTATAGTACGACTATAGAGTAACTACAGTACTACTACAACTGCAACTGCTGCTACTACTACTGCTGCTACTGCTACTGCTACTATAACTACTACAGTAAACTACTACTAATGATAATACTACTGCTACTCCTACTACTGCTACTACTACTACATGCATGTACTACTACATGTATATCAGCCAGTCTAGTATAGACTAAGACATGGTACTGCACACAAAAATACAGTTTCAAAGCCCAAAATGTTCAGAAAACAGTTTGACTGTTCATTGAGCACTTTATAGGTTCATTTTCCATGGGTTTACTGGGCTGAATTGGCTGCATTTTGTCCTCATTCATTTTCTTGTTTTTTTCCCAGTTTCTACGTACTGCCTTGGTACCACCCCTCAATACTGTGCAACAACTGGCCAAATCATTCATCAGCATCTCCTGCTGCGGATGGCTGATACTCGCCAGACCCTCACAATATTTTTTCAGACAATGCTCATTGGTATAAAACTTTGCACTTCAATGCAGATTGTCTACTTGACTCCCACCACCATTAGTGAAACCCTACCTTCCGGACAGTCAGCACATCCCTCGGCTGAGTTCTTGGCTCCAGTCCTGTTGCCATAGGTCCCAGCAGGACAGGCCAGCTTGTTTAAGCCATCCTCACAGTAGTAACCTACACACATTTAATGCATAAAGTTAAATACAATGCATGTGCCAATTTCTATACAATGTACAATAAAGGATATGGCAATAAACGAACTAAATGATTCAAAACAGCTTTGAAATATACAAACTGTATCAGTCAATCTATTTTTTTGGAAGTTTTCCTGCAAAAGCAAAATGCACCATACAGTATAATGCCAGCTGCATGATAACAGCTTTGGTCTTACTTTGTACATCGACATTCTTGTAGCTTGTACTACTACATGTATATCACCAGACACATCGACTGTCACCAGACACATCGACTGTCACCAGTAAGTAGCTTGAACTACTTTATCATCAGACACATTGACTGTCCCCAGAAAGTATCTAATTCTACCATCAGTCACATTGACTGATACAAGTAAGTAGCTTGTTACCATCAGGCACATTGACTGTCACCTGTGAAACTTGAACTACTTTATCATTAGGCACATTGACTGTCACCAGAAAGTAACATGTAGACTGAATATTAAACCTTTGGAGTCAGCTCTCAAGAATATTACGTTGTTTACTGGCCATAGACGATTGCCAAGATCAGGACACAGCCAAGCACAACATGTACCTTGTGGACACAGCCCATCTGATGGTGTAGCGGAGGTGCTGCCCTCCACACAGAAGTAGCCTGGGTCACAGTCAAGGCAGGCTGTAGTGGAGGTGTTACTGTACGTCCCTGCCTGACACTCCAAGGGCTGGGCATCCTTCTGTGGGCAGTAGGACCCAGCTGGGCACGGGGAGCAGGCTATCTGGGCACCTGGTGAGACAACAACAACCAGTCAGCTGCAGCTCCGTCACTACATGTACCAGTTAGAAAATACTGAATCCAATTGAATTCTATCAATGGTTATTTTAAAGGGGCATTCCACTCCATTCCACTCCATACTACCTTGCTAAATTTCTGATAATCACTCTTAGACTACCACTTTCGTTAGCTTAGAGACCCTACCATTGGCGAGAAATTGTGCCGACGTCGGTCACCCAAGCATTTTTGGTGCCGCCATTTTACCTTGACCTACTTCCAACTTCTCATACTGAAGTGTCCAAATTTCCCTATCCCATGATGAGAATCATATAAATTATATAGTCTTCAGATTTCTTGTATCTCCCTTAATGTGTGATAGTCACTAGCCTGCAGGCTGCTTTTCATGGACGTCATGAGGGAACATTATACTGGCCTCTCCAAAACATGCATGGTACCTTCCTAAAAAAAGACAATCCCTGAATGACTATACGAGATTGTGAACTGACCGAGACTGTAATATCCATCCTGACATGGTGTGCCTGTGGTGTTGGTCAGGGGGCATTCTTCTCCAGCTGGACAGGGGGTACACGCCTGGAGACAACAACAACAATATCATCACATTTGGCAACAATGATAACATTTGCAAGCAAGTAAGTAATGCTTACCTTTACATGGTCTAGACTAACAAACAACTGCAGCTCTGTTTATTCTTAACTTATTCAAAGTTAACATATTTATATATATGGTGACCAGCCCCTAAAACTCTGTCCTGCCCCTTGCTACATTATGCAACCACATGGTGTGCATCACTTTGCCAGTAACCATGGTGACCTTGTGACAACACACCTAGCAACACGGAACAACAACAGACCTGTCAGACAGGATGTTATAAAAAACAAACAAGATGATTTCAACTTGATTTTAAAAAATGCATATACATGTCTCCCAATGATACCCGCTGTATTGAAATGTTAACTAATGGGATACATTGAAGCAGAAACAAAAATATAAAAATGACTGTATCCTGTTCATTTAAGGAAAAGCCTTACTACACATACAGCATAGCTTTCTTTAATGCCAAATGCACTTTGCATATTTTTTTTACAATATTATCAAATATGCGTCATTTATATGATGTATTTTTATCTTAGTTAACATAGACTCTTATTGATTTTTGTGCTTCTTTCTGAAAGAGAAGACATACCGTTGCTGATGCCTCGGAGTATGATCCGGGGTAGCATAAGAAGCGGAAGTCGTCATATTTTGACGGACAGGCATAGCCAGCGTCACACACTGTGCAGGCTGCCTGCCCACCCTTACTGAAGCTTCCAGTAGAACACAGGGTCTCAGTAGCTTGTGTCGTGTCTGGGCACTCGTATCCCGGGGGACATGTGGTGCACTCCTGCAGGGAGAGACACAGGTATATAGGAACATCAAGGTCAACACGGAGGTGATGTCAATGAACTCAGGGTCAATGAACTCAGTTGAGATACTCTTCCCCTGGTTATACATTTGCATCAGAGAAGACAGATGCTGTGCACAATATTTACAGGACTGGTTCATTGTACAGGGGAAACTCATCTACATCTTGCTGAATGATACCACACAGTATGAACAGTGCACCATGGCTAAGGACTGTGTAGGGTGGGCAACACAGCTGGGATTCAAACTCACGACTCCTCGGTCCAATGGCATGGTCACTAAGTATTATGCAGGGGTACGCTACTATGCAGCCAAGTATGCTATAAAGCCCAAGGTGTAAGTTGTAAAAATTAACTGTACTGTCAGTAGAAGCCATAAAATTACTCTTTCCTCAAAAATCTCATCGTCAGTTTGAATAACAGTTAATGTAGATTATGCACTATGCAAATCTAGTATGGCTTTGAGCCAACTAAGAGAGACACTCACAGTTTGCCTGCCAGTGGAGTAAGTTCCAGCAGCACAGTCGTAGCCTTCTGCTGTTGTCTGCGGACACGCCTTACCAGCCTCACAGTCCACACAGTCTGTGGCATTTCCTAAGGAATACTGGCCCTGGAGAAACAGTATAGTCATTATAGATACATAGAAACCTTAATTTAAAGTGCTTGTAGCACCAATGGAACCAAAATTCAACATAACCATTCTTACAATGTCATAAAGATGAATGATTGAATGAGTGAGTAGCAATTGTGTTAGTGAGTTAGTGAATGAGTGAATCAATGAATCATTCATTTGTAAAACATTGCAGCCTAAAGGCTTAATTGTGTAATACATTATAAGGGAGAGTTCTCACAAATCCTTATGTCTTAGTCTTAGTCCATGGACATAGATGTTTGTAGAAAATGTAATTCCTTCTAAATCTGATATCATAATCTAACATTGAATCTTATGAATCTTCTTGTTGATTCATGTCTTCAGGCATGAATCAACTGGATCAAATTACATCCCTTTGCCGGTTCAGAACCTGGTGAAATGGCTTGCAAAATACATTAAATTCTAGAAGTAAGCACAGCAAACATATTAATACTAACTATAAAGTTATCATGATGTACTGTTTGCTAATGAACATAAAGCAGAGTCTTACTGCGAGGCACGGTGCGTTGCCACTGCCATCTGTGTTGGGACATTCCCACCCTGCAGGACAGGACCTGCACACATCCTGGCCTCCCAGGCTGTAGGTGCCTGCTGTGCAGTCTGTCTGCAGGGCTGCGGTGGTGCTGCTGCAGAACTTCCCTGCAGGGCAGTCTATGCAGAACGACTGGCTCCCTGTGGAGTATGTGCCTGGGAGAAAGGACAAATATGGATTTTTGAGACTTTTTTTTTCAAATCATAATACAATGAATCCATCCCTAGATTTCAGTAACAGATGAGCAAATTCGTGTAGATATATTCCACTCCATATATTAACTAAAGTTATATACAATGTACAAGTTATACGGCACAATAATCTTAGCTCAAGAAAAGCAAGTTTTACGTCAATTACGTCACCATTTAAGATAATTTTTGCTACAATGTAGTTTACGACTTAGTGTATAAGACATCTTTCCATCTTGTGACCTGAGGATAGCATTCGGGTACCACTTGGTGTACAAATGTACAGTTAGATATAGATATCAAATACAGGTATATCTGGGTAAGATCTGCTGTTAGCCATAGTATACAATAGTAGTACTCTGGGCATGCCTTACCTAGTAGAAACTGGTACTGTTAGACATACATGTAGTGTTGTGGGTGTACTTTACCTGGAAGACATGGATACTTCTGGGTGGGGTCTGTAGTGGAGGGGCAGGCATGACCTGCCTCACAGGGGGTACAGGACAGCTGCTGTGCCACGGCATACTCTCCAGGGGAACAGGCCACGGGCTGGGACTGTAGAGGAACAAGGAATAGTCATGTCTTCATAGTTCCAGAGTTAACCCAGGTGTTCAAAAATTGAACAGTATACAACATAGTATTACACTTTCCTAAGGGCCTCATCCTTCATTCCACAGGGCTGTAAGAACAACACCAAATGTACTCTGTAAGGTGGTAACTGCACCATCTATCCCGTGTATTTGTTCATTTCAAAGGCGTCTACTTTCAAACCCCTGCTCTTTGATGATGTCCTTTAGTAATTTGCTACACAAATGTACATACATGTAAGACACCAGGAAACTCAAATAGTCTCAGGCTGTCCTGTCCGAGGTGCTGAAATTTACGTAACTGTACAAGTTACTGAAAAGTAATGCAGGGCAGATACAGGTGTTTCTATGCAAATTTACAAGATTAAGATACTGTAAATGCATTTAAGTTTGCAGGGATTTAATTTAGTGGTAGAGAGAAAGGGGACTTTTTGCAGTGGTTTTAAGTTCGCGGTAGCACCGTGCACTGTAGTCTCTTACTGCTATGGAAAAATGTTTGCGGTGAAGTGGCCACCGTGAAAACCGCAAACATTTCTGCATTTACATCAGTGTGTGTGAGCTTGTATTCCTATTGACGGCACAGATAGTAATGGTATCTGCATATGTGCAAGTTTGGTCAATATTGCATGCAAACTTTTGTCATGCAAGTGCATGATTGTGAAATCGGGGTAATTGAGCCCCATAGAGTTTAGACTTACACTTGCATCTGCGCAGGAGAATCCTGCAGGGCAGTCGGTACAGTTGGAGGCCCCGCCCAGGGCGTAGGTGCCGTTGGTGCAGGTCACTGGGGTCAACCTACCGGCAAGTGATGGTTTAATGTTAATATGTGTACTGAAAACATCATTGACATGACACCTGTCAATCACTTCAGTTAAATTATCTATAGCCTGCCAATCACTTCAGTCAAATCTAGGACCATCTTTAGCAACAAGATGACAATAAACACAGATGTGCTTAACAAATTTTGGATGACTATGTATCAAGGTGTTCTTGCAGTTGTCTGCCTAGAATCTAAACAGTCCTGGGTCAAAATCCCTTGGAGGATGTTATGTTGGGGACAAATACTCCTCTCAGATGGCAGTTAGAGCTTGAGGTATCATCGTAACAAACAAAAACATATCAAATTCAAAAGAGATAAGGGGGTCCTTCCCAGTGTGAGTGGATCAAACCTTACAGTGCTGTCTTACACAGTTTGTACATTATTATTACGTACAAAACTGGACAGGTGTGCTATGCTGTGTGTTATGCAGTTTACCAGTTAGGAAAAACAACAACAAAGTAACAGTAGATGTAGACCTTGGATCTGGACAGGCCTGGCCTGCTGGGCAGTCAGTGCAGCTAGTCTGTCCGGTCAGTCCGTTGGTCGTCTGTCCAGCCAGACAGGACAGAGGCTGCTGGGACTTGGAGGGGCAGGCTGACCCTATGGGACACTCCGTACAGTTGGCCTCCCCTGCCAGGCTGTACTCCCCACTCCCACACTCCTGGATGGGGACATCTGGGGACGGGCAGCTGTAACCCCCAGGGCAGGGGTGGCACAGGGCATCGCCCTGCACATAATGGCAACGGCATTCTGGATATTTATGATCATTGTGGTACTATATCATAAATCTTACAGCTTGCGTTAGTGTACATATAGAACACTGTATTACATGTACGTATATCTTGAGGTACCAGCCCGACCACAGGTTAGTTTGTCCAACGTCCGAAGGCTGGAGGGAGATACAACCTGTGGGAGGGCTAGGACCAAGGGCAATGTGAAATGCACTGCTTGTATCTTATTTATGTCGTGCCCACCTCTTAAGCCAGTAATGTTGTTCGACTGGCCCAAACACACTTGACGTTTAGAGTTACACTGTCTAGTGTAGGGAAAATAGGGACCAAGATCACTGTACAAAAATCCTCAAGGACATGCATTCAGAACAGCAATTCAGTACTGTAGATTATTGAATTGCAAGACTAGATGATGCCCTAATAATCAACTTATACCTCAAAATATTTTGGAAGGAAGCAACCTCTACTAATGTAACCATCTCCTTAAACAAATTTGTGAAATGTTAAAAATTGTACAAATTGAATCAAATTATTCAAATAGAAAAAAATGGTTAATGATTTATCTATTACAAAAATCTGTACAATTATTTTATTGGAATAATAGTTTAAAATATGACAGTTAGGTAGGTATGAAAGTGTGGTGGATATTAATAGCTACTGATTGAAGCTATGGAGTTTACACTGTTTGCAATGATAGTACTGACCAGAGTGCTGTATTCCCCGTGATCACATGACGACGGTGTCTCGGCCGGGTTGAGACATGACGAGCCAGCTGGACAGTCAGCACAGCTGGAGTTCCGTGCATGAGAGTAGGTACCACCTGTATAGGAGCATGAACCATAAACAACATTTTTAGCTCCCTATCTTGCTAACATTACATCCTGGAATTGGTTTGTCCTGTCAGGGACTAAGAGTAAGTATCTATCGCTGCAGTCCAGTTGTAACTGTTTGCTTGGTGTCAAAACAAGTTTTCATACATTGGTGTTATGGGATCACGTGACAGGTTTCTCATAAGTTGACGCAAAAACATATGCGAAAGGCCGTTCAAAAATTATTTCTCAAAAGTGTGCTTGACTGTGTGTGGATGGTCTTCAACAAAAAGGATACAATGTAGGTATGTTTGTGGACAGCATTCAGCACCAAGGGCAGGAATGTTTGTGTATGGATGGTGTTTAGCACCAAGGACAGGTATGTTTGTGTATGGATGGTGTTTAGCACCAAGGACAGGTATGTTTGTGTATGGTTGGTGTTCAGCACTAATTCATCGGGTTTACACTATGTTGTATGTCATGATTTTCTATCTGATTATATGATTTTTATCTATTCTTTAAGGTGTCAGGTACACTTTGATGCAAGTAAACATCATCATTATCTCAATGACTTTTCTACTACTGCAGCAATTTAAGGTGTAATATCAACTGTTGCACTAAATAACCATCTCTACCAAGAGAAATCTTGACGTTTTGCTATTAGACATCAAAGGAACATCTTAGAAGCTGGTGAATTTTTATGCATAGAATAAAAACGAAGCCAGCTTTGAAAAAGAAACATGACCTGACCTGGACAGTGCTGCGGAGGCTGGTCAGCCTGGAGACAGTAGAACCCTGCTGGACAGTCCATGCAGACGACTGCGCCGGGAGCGCTGTAGGTTCCCGCCTCGCACGGCTCGGGGGATGCGCTGGCGTTCACACAGGTGCTGCCCGCTGGACACACCGTACAGAGCTGGGCACCGGCTGGGCTGTAGGTACCTGGACAGGATGGCAAGAGATCTTTCATTTTACATGTGGTGACAAGACGGTCCTGTGCTTAGGGTTGTTGACTTAGAAATTCAAAGGTTTGGGTTAAAATCCCTTGCTGTCCCCAACATTGTGCCCCGGGGAAGGTACTTCAGCAGGGCAGGCTGTGCAGGTTTGTATTACCTGTGGAGATGTGTCTTACCTGTGGGACAGGCCGTACTGATGTGTCTTGCATGTACCTGTAGGTCAGGCTGTGCAGATGTGTCTTACATGTAGGTCAGACTGTATAGGTGTGTCTTACCTGTTAAACAGGCTGTGCTGGTGTGTCTTACCTGTAGGACACAGTGTTCTCACCAGGCCTTTTCAGCATAGCGGGCCGATACGCTGTGGGCTGGAAAAATGACGCTGTAAAAAGCCCGCTACGCTGTATTTTCACCCAGCGTAGCGGCCAAAAAATGGGGGAAAACTGGAAAAATACCGTACTAAAAATACGAAAGCACGTGCCAAGCACGCGCCTCCGCTGTTTCAGGAAGTTTCAGCTCGAAGGGAGGTGTTTTACAGCACCCCGCGTACCGCTATCTCGCAGC
The DNA here is from genome assembly GCF_000003815.2 of Branchiostoma floridae. Lineage (NCBI taxonomy): Eukaryota > Metazoa > Chordata > Leptocardii > Amphioxiformes > Branchiostomatidae > Branchiostoma > Branchiostoma floridae. The sequence continues at coordinate 32,401,448 of NC_049979.1, read as the reverse complement.
CCCCACCCAGGACCGCCCCTTGCGCGGCGTGCGTTCTGTACTGTAAACAGAGAACCGGCACAAAACTTGTAAAAAGTTTCGGTTCAAGTCCGGTCAAAATCGGAACGGCAAGAAACGCTTCTTGGACTTGCACAAAAATAGCACTTGTATATATTCCCTTTTATGTTGCAGTATACTTGTAAATCATCTAAAACCTTCCAAAGATCGAGAAATTTGCGTTGAGAAATGACGAAAAACATCGTGCCTGCATGCATGCAGACAGCTAGCGGTAATGGCGGCGAAAACATTGTAAAATCTCGCAAAAAATTCTCGCGAGATCTGATGCGTCTCTGTGACGTCAGAAGAAACTAGCGATCTCATTGGTTTAGGCAAAGACTTTAGGATAAACAACAGCAGCGACCGCCATTTTTGGAGCAAATTTTACCGTATTTTACCCCGAAAATTTCTGCCGTTTTGGAGATTTTGCGGGCCCAAAACTCATATCAAAAGGAAGCAAAGGTATTCTTGTTGTTTTTACGTCCAACACCTCTTATGTGAACGCATTATTCGTCCGCCGATCGCGAACTTGAAAGTCGGCCGGGGATGCCCCGGGCCGTGCCGAGCACATGTTTCTGCGTGTTTTGTTCTGTTTACGATGAAAAAAAATACGATGAAAACAGAGACTGTCAAAGTTGTTTATCTAGATAAAGTTGGTGGCAAACCGGACAATATTTATTAAAGTACGGTTGAGCTGAGTAAAGTATGTTGTTTATGAGTTTTTAGTTGTCTTTGATGCTTTGACTCAAAGTATCGTTACGTCAAACTGCTACAATTATCGTATATATGCCCCTAAAAACTGATACAATAAGCCTTCTGAATAGCCTAAAATGCAAGAGCTTCCGGGGGGCTTCGCCCCCCTGGGTCCCCCCACCGGGGCTCTGCCACTGGACCCCGCCGGGGGCCTTCGGCGGCCCCCGGACCCCTGCCCGACGCTGTGAAAAATTCCTGGTGAGAACACTGGGACAGGCAGTGCAGGTGTGTATTACCTGTAGAACAGGCTGTGCAGGTGTGTATTACCTGTAGGACAGGCTGTGCAGGTGTGTATTACCTGTAGGACAGGCTGTGCAGGTGTGTATTACCTGTAGGACAGACTGTGCAGATGTGTATTACCTGTGGGACAGGCTGTGCAGGTGTGTATTACCTGTAGGACAGGCTGTGCAGGTGTGTCTTACCTGTAGGACAGGCTGTGCAGATGTATCTTACCTGTAGGACAGGCTGTGCAGATGTGTCTTACCTGTAGGACAGACTGTGCAGATGTGTCTTACCTGTAGGACAGACTGTGCAGATGTGTCTTACCTGTAGGGCAGACGGTGCAGATGTGCCTTACCTGTAGGACAGGCTGTGCATATGTGCCTTACCCGTAGGACAGACTGTGCAGATGTGTCTTACCTGTAGGATAGGCTGTGCAGGAGTGTCTTACCTGTAGGACAAGATGTACGGATGTGCCTTACCTGTAGGACAGGCCGTATTGGTGTGTCTTACCTTAAGGACAGGCTGTGCAGGTGTGTCTTACCTGTAGGACAGGCTGTGCAGATGTATCTTACCTGTAGGACAGGCTGTACAGATGTATCTTACCTGTAGGACAGGCTGTGCAGGTATGTCTTACCTGTAGGACAGACTGTGCAGATGTGTCTTACCTGTAGGGCAGACGGTGCAGATGTGTCTTACCTGTAGGACAGGCTGTGCATATGTGCCTTACCCGTAGGACAGACTGTGCAGATGTGTCTTACCTGTAGGATAGGCTGTGCAGGAGTGTCTTACCTGTAGGACAAGATGTACGGATGTGCCTTACCTGTAGGACAGGCCGTATTGGTGTGTCTTACCTTAAGGACAGGCTGTGCAGGTGTGTCTTACCTGTAGGACAGGCTTTGCAGATGTGTCTTACCTGTAGGACAGGCTGTACAGATGTATCTTACCTGTAGGACAGGCTGTGCAGGTATGTCTTACCTGTAGGACAGGCTGTGCAGATGTGTCTTACCTGTAGGACAGGCTGTGCAGGTGTATTCTCCAGCATTGCTGTACTGGCCAGCTGGACAGTCCTCTGGGTTGGAGGCGTTCACACATTTCTGTCCAGCCGGACACTGCAAACAGAACCCCTGGCCTGTGGAGCTGTAGGTGCCTTCTGGACAGGCCTGGAAATAGGAGAGTGGACGTCTTTATTCATTCTATTCTATTCACATTTATTCATTTTGGATGGAGCAAACATAACACAAAATCAATTTTCAAAAAATTATATTGGGTAAGAACACAGTTCATCATACATCAAAATACACATGGATAATGGAAAACAATCAAGAGTGTGAACATAATACATCATAGACTTAGGCCTTGACATTCTGTTACACTGGTAACTTACAATCTAATACTAAAACATAATTCCTGTGTGGCTATATCATAAATCGTATGGTACCTAAATGTCCAAATTTAAACAATGTGTAGAGTATTTTCCTAAAGAACACAGGATAATTTGCTTGACGCATTCATAGCTATCCTAAGAATGCTTTCATTGTAATATCGCACAACGTATAAGTATGTGACTCTTACCTGGCATGTTTCCACACCAGCTATACTGTAGTATCCAGCATCACAGTCCACAGGAGAGGCAGCCACATCCAGACAGGCCATCCCCACTGGGCAGGTATGACAGGTGGTCTGGCCTGGGGAGTCCTGGTAGGTGCCTGATGGGCACGCCTGGGGGCCTGACAGAGGAGACGGGCACTTGAAGCCCACTGGACAGGACAGACATGCTGTTCCATTGGAGTACTCCCCAGTCTAAAGAAGAAATATAAAGATTTCATATTCATGAGTGTAATGAATACAACTAAATGTTTGAAAATAAATATTGCAAATACATTTTCTCAGCCTTGATAGCAAGATCAGGCAAAAACTGTCCAGCACTACTATTTCTTGATTTTGAAAATTTCAGAAATTAATGTTACAGTAACAACAGTATAATATACTGTTAATACTTGCAGGAAAAAAACTGAATGTCTAGTAGACATGTAGGGTGTGAGAAGCAGACATCACATTGTAAACAGTCCGGTCCTCTTTAATAACATTACAACTTTTATAGGGTCCTCTAGGTAGCGCGCGTAGTCCAGTGGTTAGCGGCCCTGCCTCTGGAACTAGAAGCCGTGAGTTCGATTCCGGCTGTGTCGCTCACCTGACATGCACGCTACCGGAAAGGGTTGCAGTCCTTAGGACAGGACATTAAGCCGTGGTCCACTGATCATTGTGCTTGTCGAAAAGAGCTAGGGGAATTTCCCCGGTACAATGAACCTGTAAATACTGTACATAGCGTCTGTCCTCTCTGTCACGACCAGTGTAAGACTAGCTCTCCAGTGAGCTAAAACTGGATCGAGATCACTTTCCTTTTAGGTCTAGGCAACGATCAATGCATTAAGGGGATAATTTTTTTTTCAAACCTGTTTGCCCGTTACCACCTTCGAGATAGCCAGAAAATAGCTGGTCATAAAAACAAGCTAAATTACGACAAGCTCATCCCAGCCATTTTGTAACATTGAATTCTTTCTTAACACAAACATTTAAGTAAACTATTGATGTAAGAGAGAACATTTAGGGTCACTCACCCCGCAGAGAGTTGGCTCGGCACTGGGATCCCCACAGGATGTTCCAGATGGGCAGCTGAAACAGGTGTCTGATCCAGCTGGCGAATACTAGAGCAGGAAGATTACGGAGAAAAAAAACTCAGTCATAGGGGCATTAGTTTTCCAAGTTAGGCAATGCAAAAACAAGACCATATAGGCTCTGATGAAGATTTGTATCTTCTATAACGATTCTACAGTGTATACAGTTGCTTGTTAGATATCCTCACCAGGTAGCTTTAAAGGGGCACTCCACTCCAGAAGGGAGTCTTGTTTTCCAATAAATAATGTGTCAATGAATACATAATCAGCCGAATTTTGTGGAATTTACCTTGGGATAAATTACGTGATGTGTGTTTTATAAAACAATAATGACACTCTCTAAACCCATGCAGACCCTACCCATGCATTCCCTATACGCATAGACACTTTGTTTATCGTACATATTTTCGGAATAAATGAGGTACGCTGAGCACACCGAGAAGGCAAATTTATCTTAAGATAGCAAAGAATACAAGAACAAGACGAAATGTCTTAGCGAACCTGAAATTAGTTTGGTAACCTTACCGTAAAGTTCTGCATTGTATTCATCCATAGGATTAATTCAATTAGAGGGTACTTGGGGAGTTTAGTAGAAGACTGAATGCTTTTGAGGCATGCGGAGCAACTGAGTACTTTATCGTATAATGTGAAGTCGTATGCAGTTATCACTTCCTAAAATGAATCTATCGGAAAATAACACTCCCGTGTGGAGTGGAATGCCCCTTTAAGCAATGCTTGCAACTAGCTATGCAAAGGTTCAGTTAATAAATTAGATCATATAAGTAACCAGGCATGCAGCTGCTACTGTACCACGTGCACGTGAAGCTGCTACAGAATCTGATACAGATAGAAATAAAGCTGGACAGGTGTGTTATGCCAAATGGTGATTATACTGACTAATAGATTAGATACAGAATGATGCAAAAGCTGGTGTGTTAAGCTGAAGGGCAGCTATTATGCCAGCTATATACAGATAGATACAGACACTGATGTTACTACAAAAGGCGGTTGCAGCCAGGCTATACAGATATAGATATATGGAGTTTTTCTACCACAGTTCATAATAACTACCAGTTGTTGGCACAGTATGTAATAAAGGCAGCTGCCTCACCTGTCCAGTCTCGCAGGTGATTGGGTTCCCATCCTTGACTGGACACCTGGAGCCGGAGGGACACCTGGTGCAGGTGACAGTACCATTTGCTGTGGTGTAGTAACCAGTCGGGCACTGTAGAAAACATACCATGGTCAGGTTTGGGCTTTCAAGCACAAAAATGTCAAACATCAAACAGACATTGTCAATCATGTAAATGTTTTTCAATGGAACTAAGGGCTTTAAAGCAGAAAAACGTAAACATCAAACAGTAAACGTACTATTAATACTGGAAACTACTGGTTTCTTATAGCAAACGTCGGACCCTAGATATATTTGTACAAGACAAACCTGAACCAATAAAAAATGTATGAAAGCTGCCAGGGGGCCCATAATCTAATAATTTTTTTTTTCCAGTAGGGCAAAACCGCATTACATCATACCAAATTTCATAACAATCTGTCCATAGTTTATAGAGTTGTGTTGCTTTATTGACACAAACACTGTTACTAAGTTTCACCATCACAAATGCAACCCAAAACATTACCATCTTGGCAAGGGTAATGACAAGAGACACTCTGAACTCCCTTACCGCTTGACATGATTGTAGTCCCTTCTTGTCTGCGTAGTACCCAGCCGGACACTGTTGCTGCTCCTGTGTGATGACCGGACACTCGTGACCCTTCTGACACTGCAGACACACCGTCTGGCCTTCCTGGTGCTGGTACCAGCCGCTGGGACAGTCCACCGGGGCGGCGCGGGGGGTGTTGGGGCAGTAGGTACCGGAGGGACAGGGGGTACATGATGGGCTCTGGGCTGGGGCAAACTCTCCAGCTGCACACAGCACGGCGTCGGTCTTGTTACCACATCTGGATGGACACAACAATCATGTTAAACACCAAACCGGCTTCATAGCTTTGGCTCTACATAGTGAAAGTGATACATCAAACAGCTCTGGAAAAATGAAATATACCTTCAAAGAGGAACATCATACCTAGATAGTGAGATTTTTTTTTAAAACTAGTAGCACTATGCAACCTTAACGTTAAGAATTTGACTAGTAATAATTAAATCTTTTTTACCTATACTTTGTGATATGAAATTATAAGCCCATCTCTGTGTACAGTTGCTGAAATATGGGAGGTCAGTCAAAAATTAAACTGGAACAGCAGAATTAAACTGGGGTCTGTTAATTGTACATTTCTCTGTTGACAACTTGTCTGTACTTACTGGTGTCCTACAGGGCACTCTGTACAGTTGGTGGTTCCTCCCGGAGAGTAGAAGCCATCGGGACAAGCCTCGGACGCTACTGTGGGGTCAGGACACCGACTGCCAGCCTCACACTCAGTGCAGGCCGAGGAGCCAGGCGAATCTGCATAGTGACCATCTGGACACCTGGGGAGAAATGGTAACAAGATGAAAATTTACAACAAGTTTGACACCTTATTCTATGTATATCCCAGTTCTCTTTTTGGATGTATAGAATGAACAGCTTGTGTATGTGGACATCTTAGACATAGCAAAATTAATGTTGTGTATCTAATTACTGTCTGTAGCCTGTGTAGCAAATAACTTTCTGTAGTCTTTTAAATTACATACATTCAAATTACAAACAAGTGGATACAATCAGAGTAACAAACAAGTATTTGTTGACCTTTATGTATCATTTACATGTCTACTGGTTCTAAGGTCTAGACATTTTTACCTTTGTAAACAGTAACGGTTATCTCTTCTAGAATGTTATTACATTTTACATTTTGTAACAGTAGGATGGAATGTACTGAATTCTTTCAAACAGGCAGCAAGAAAGGTGAACAGTTTTTTGTGATCGTCATCATATTGTGAACAATTTATAAAAAAGTGATACTAACCTGACAGTGTATACAATGACTATTTCGACTCTGAAAAATGTCCCTTGGGTCAAAACTGACATAGAAGTTCCTTCCAGGTATGTTTTTAAGTAACATTCTTTCTCATCATAAACAGTCACTGTGATAATGTTAAAACTGACCTGGTGGGTTCTGTCATGCCATCATCGGGACAGTAGTATCCCTCGTCACACGGTGTGCACAACTCGCTCCCGTTGCGAGCGTAATTTCCGGCAGTACAGATGACGGGCTCGCTTACTCTGTCCGCACACTCGTACCCACCGTAGCACAGGCTGCAGTAGGTGGCATTACCCAGGGAGAAGTACCCTGCAGAGCACTGAACAGGGTCTGGGAGAAAAAACATAAGTCGTACAATTAAATACATTGTGTTAAGGTAGTCCCATAGCCTTTTTAGGGCGTAGTCAGGCAACAGAGGTCATGGAAATCCTGGATATAATGTGTTAGGAGGGACATCAAGGTGTGTGGTCTAACAGAGGTGAGCCGCATTGAAGCACAGTGTGAAGACTAGCCGTCTGCTGCCTACCCGTGTCAGGGATCCCAGCAGCTGTATAATCAAACACTGGGTACTGTACTAGTCGCAGTGCCACAAGTTCACTTAGAATGTGGAAGGCGTAAGTTTAGCCACAGGAGCGGTTGTCAGTGGAATCACCTTCCAATGACTTTAAAAACGGCTGCTAACATTGCAGCATTTAAGTGTATGATGAAACTGAGAGCTTATCTCTGACCTCACAACCGGAATGATTTAATGGATAACGTCTTTTGTGTATATTATTTGTATGTTATGTATTGTTGATATGACATGTACTTTGTGTAATCCAGGGCCCCACTGTAAAGCAGTATACTGAGTTGGGTCACCCTGGCTAAAGAAAACAGAATAAAAATTAAAAAAAACCCTCTGCTTCTATGACCATTTACCTTCCCAACCTAAGTCAGGTATTCGTCTTAAAATTTACACCTGGGTGGAGTGAGGAAAGATGTGTTAAGTGCCTTTCCAGAGAGCACAAGATTGCTAGCATGACAGCATTTCAACCCAGCACCTGGCTTCTGGGCCAAACACCCGGCAGTAATGCTATACAACAGTACAAATACACGAAAGGTAAAACTCTATGACAACTAGTCAACTAGACAGTACAGTAGACCATGTTACATGGCTGTACCAGTAATCTTTTCTTTTCTTTACTTCGTTATTATAGGAAGTCTTCGTACGGACCGATGTTTGGCTTGACTATACTCTGTACGTCAGCATTTGACATGTGGTCTCTGTATGTGATCTCAAGAGTCTTTCGGAAGCATTTCCTCAAAGTAAGACAAACTTCTATCCCTTACCTTGTGCAGGATTGGGGCACTGGTAGCCAGCCGGGCAGGGTTGACACATGTCCGTAAATGAGCCATTGTTATAGAAGCCAGGTGGACAGGACTGGCACACTGTGGAGGCCTCCGCACTAAACAACAGGAAACAGGTTAGACATAACCATAGTACATGGTGCATCGTTACTGAAAATGTCACAAACTGAGTCAACCTGTACTCAGGTCATGGTTCGTAGTATGTTGATTTAACCTTTACCCTGCTGCAAAACTCAGTATGCAGTATCAGAGATTTGGTTGCCAAGTGGCTACTTCAGTATGCTAAGGGTTAACAAAGGAATACTGTAACCTGGCTTCAATATTACAACATATTCTTCTTCTGTTGGTTTCCTGACTGTGCCATCAACATGATTATTGTGTCATGTTTCATTCTTTTTCATCTTTATGAAATATGTGAAATCTGCTTTGTTTTCTCAAGTTGAGTGCATATGAAGGAACTGTCAACCTATGGTTCTTTAAGATTATGCTAATTCCTTACAAGCTTATGATATCAAAAGAACAAACTTTAGGTTCTTGTACAATCATACATTTCTCTTAGTGAAAGGAAGTAAAAAGACTGATGAAATGTAATATGTAATGTATCATGTTTGGCCACAGGGAGAGCAGGTGGGATCTGTCAACTTTCTGAGTCAATGTTTTGACGTTCAACCCAAACAACCATTTAACATTTCTCCATCGTCACAACAATTCAAACAAGTTACGAGAGCCTTAACAATTGAACCTTTGTATTCAATAAGGATACAGATTCTAACAAAGTCTGAAATCTACATATGCATTACTCAGGTCCATGGTCAACAAGGTTCTTAACAAATTGCGTCATCTAAAATCGATGGAGTATTAATACATTGTCATTGTATTACTATTGTAATACATCACTTGTAGCTTACACTGTTACAGTACCAAAACATGCCATTAGACAATGTAAACAAAGTCATAAGAATAAAGATAGATATCAGCATGTACAAAGCATGTGGTGACAGTTCCTATGAAAACCTACTCTAGAGATGGACTTAAGAACAAGCACCCCTCCAGACCAACATACTGGTTTAACTTGAACAAGTGATTTCCACCTACGATAACCAAGATTTCCACAATGGTGAGTAAAAGTCCTCATTATTACCCACACTGCTACAGTGACAGACACATGGTAAATGTACAAGAGTCAGGGCCTATACACTGTGAGTCTGCTCTCAACAGATTTAATCTGAACTGAATCAATCAAGAATGCCACATTATATGGCAGGCTCTTCATGGGCATCAATTTGATTTCAAACAGTAGTTTGAAGTAACAAGGTAAAGCTTCTTCCAGGGATGAAGAAGTCCATTAGCCCAATTGTTCCGGACTAGTGAAAATGCTGATCGGACAAGTGCATGACCTGCTTTAGTTGTCCGATGGGACGAGTACTCTTTTGTCCCCAAGTTCTTATTTTGGACGGTACATTTTTCTTAAAATTGGGGCTTTGCTAATCAGGGGTATGTTTATTAGATTTGTAACTAGTACATTACACAGACTCTCAGGCAGCATTGCTGATATTAGAGTTTATTAGATTCAATGGAAGTGATTTAACACAAAGAGAAATGTTCTTAAATTTCGGGCAAGCGAAAAGTTGGTTCGGGCAAGTAAATTTTTTAAGTACTTGCCCGATAGGACAAGCGGATTTTTAAAAACTTGTCTAACCCTGTTAAAGTGCAATGTTGCTTTGCTACAACTCGGGTTAGAGATACATGTAGGTGTGAATGGTTTGGATGTGATCAGCAGATAGCATTCTATCTTTTACAGACAATTATGCAAATAAGAAATTTGCATCATTTATATTCAACAACGTTCACCTTCATGTAGATTTATAATGCCATTAAGAAGAAGGAATGTACGTCACACAGACAAGTTCACACTTTTCGTAGCAGGAGATATTAGCAATATAACGTCTGCTAACATAAGAGAATGACAAGAAGATATACAGTACATGTATCATTTCCTACACACCTGTACTGTCCTAGAGGACAGATAACTGGCGCTAGTCTGGGGTCATCACACTGGTATCCAGCAGGGCAGGGCTCACACCGCGCTGCCCCTGACGTGTTGGCGTACTTCCCCTCCTCACAGTCGATACAGGACTGCCAGCCTGAGCGACTGTATGTGCCCCGCTCGCATTCTTCTGGCATCAGCCACTTCTGGGTACATCTAGAGCCTATTGTGCACATAAAGACATAAAGAACGTTCATGAAGTACATTGTAAAGCATAATAAAAAACATACATGATTACTGTATCTAACCAGGATATTAATAAAACTATTGGTAGTGTTGGTTAGGGACGTCCCTTATTGGCTAGGACTTTAAATGGAGGCCCTGTGTTTGAAGAGAGAGCTAGCTAAAGAACCCACCACACCTAATAAAGAGATTAGTTGATTAAAGCTATTCCCGGTCTAACTAGGTTAGGGAATGTCCCGAACAGTCTTGAAGTTTGTAACAACTGTTTTTCCTATCAGATCAGTTAGCTACAGTACTACTCTCATAATCCGTTACCTAAAGTCCTTTGGGTCTTGCTTACAAGAGACTAATGAGTAAAAACACAGCACGCCACTTTCAAATATCAAAATTACTGCACAGAGATTGTAATAGAGTTTGACCAGTTTCACATACAGTGACACATACACATACAGTTTCACATACACATAAATTCTAGGTACTAGGTACTTTCAATTATCCAACAATCAGTTGCAGTTTAACAGTTATGTGATAGGGGGCCAGTCATAACTTGTTCTACATGTACATTGTTCAGTAAAAAGTAATGAACAGACTTGAACTATTACATAAGACTGATCCATAGACTGAATAATATATTTTTTTAAATACTACTATAATAAAAACCTGTGCAACCAACAATAAGGACCACCTGGTCAAAGTGACCACATTTTGGTGGTCCATTTTAGTAGATGACTTTCCCCATTGAATTGCATTAAGAATTCTGTCTAGTACAGTGACCACCTGTCCACATAGACCAGACTTTATTGGTCCTTTATTGGTTTTCTTGGCTAAGTTTGACTAAACATAGTACTTAACAAAGCAGACACAAATTTCCATTCCACAATACCTTCTGGACAAAGCGTGCAGTTCGTAGATCTAGTCTCATTAGCATAGTGTCCATCAGGGCATGGTTCTGGGACCTCCAGGCCTGCGATGGGACACTGGTACCCTGCCTCACAGGGGGTACATTGGGTGGAGCCAGTACCCGCGTAGGTCCCTGCGGCACACTGGGAGGGGCTCTGGCCTTTGTTGAGACACTGATGACCAGCAGGACAGAGTAGGCAGGACGTTGCACCTCCCAGGCTGATGGGGAAAAAACAGTAACCGTTATCAATGGTGGATTCTTAGTTTGGGTCTTGAAAAACTCAAATCAAATCGGACTGATGCCTACTTTTCATTGAGATCATGAGGGAAAAGTAAGAGTTAGAAAAATTAGAATAAAGATATGTATTACATGATTACAAGTCCTAGGAATCCATAAAAATGTATTAGGGTTTGAGATGCGTTTATTTTACTATACTGTACATTCAAAATTTAGCTGTAAATGATGTAAATGAACAGAAAAAGGAAATGCAGTGAAATGCCAAAAAAAATGAATGCCAAAGTCAAACTCAAAGAAGTAGGGCGTGAAAGAACAAAAAGTAATCAATCTATTGTTCGGTATATCGTACTGTGTTACTTCTTTTATTCAACCTTTCTAACCTCATAGATTTCATAATGAAGTCAATGTTTTTTGGGCAAACTTCTTTTCTGTACACGCTTGCATCAGTTTTGCGGTTCTCAGAACATGTCATCCATAATTATGGAAACACATTGCTTTACTGACTATGGAAGCATAGTGAAGACCGCGCGGCACAGTGGTATTGTGTTTGCCTCGTGACCGAGAGGTTGCGGGATCGAATCCGCCTGCCGTGCTGCCGATCTTGTGCCCTAGGATGACAATTTTTACTCAAGTGAAAATAAGTCGTCCCTCGGATAGGACGTTAAATGGAGGTCCCGTGTTTGGGGAGAGCCATACCCCGGGCACGTTAAAGAACCCGCCACATGTGCGATGGTGCGGTGTGAGCGGTTCAAAACCTACAGTACCTTGGCCGCACCTGGGGCAATTACCGTCGTATTGAGGTCACCTGAGTGGCGCCGAATGGCAGCTCGCTCCAGACCCTTGCGATTTAGCCCCGCCTATTGTAAGCTCCTCGCAATTCAGCCCCTGGCTGCAAAGAGTGAGTAGTCAGCCCACCCAATAACAATAACAATAACAGCAGCCAGGATCTCCTGTCCATACCTGTAGTACCCATCATCACAGAGAAGTGGGTCTAGCGCCGGGTCTGCACACCTGTACCCTGCCTCACACTCCTCACACGCAGACAGGCCCGTCTGGTTGGCATAGTAACCAGCGGCACACCCAATAGGCTCCGTGGTGCCGTCGGACGGACAGAAGGTTCCTGTCAGTCAACATGAGTCGTCAATCATTTCAAAATCACCAAAATTTCATCATTGTTATAAGTGTGACAGCCAATCATATAGAAAATGCACATGACATTGTACTGCACTTAAGTTTAAAGGACACTGATCTAATGGGATTAAATTAGGCATGTATGCTATTATGCATATACAGTATCTGATAGGTACATTTATGTTCAAGTGGTTGACGTTGCATCAGAATAATTCCTTTTTGTATACAATTATACCGCAACTATAGGGATATTATCCTTTTGCAACCCTATATGCTTACAATATGTACTGCTGAGTACAAATTTTAATTTACCTCCAAAAATAGTTTCATCAGGTTGGTAGAATATAGGATGAAGGAGAATTCTTTGTACACAACCCAGTGGGTACTTACATAGCTTACGTTTCGATGTCTCTCAGACACCTTCGTCAGAGCTTCTAACTGGAGTTCTGCTTCTCACCGCTATATGGG
>NC_049979.1:32379053-32388372 GCF_000003815.2 Branchiostoma floridae | reverse complement strand
TTGTGTCCAAAGAATTCTCCTTCATCCAATTTTAATTTAGTTATAATAACACTTGGCAGGTCGGCTGTACAATTTCTCAGCGCCTATTTGGGCAATAGAAATGACACCAAAACCGGCTATTACACGTCAGGAGGTCTGCCTTACCGTTTTCACAAGGAGTACAGGCAGCACTGCCATTGCGAGCATAGCTGCCAGCCGTACACAGCACGGGGTTGCTGGAGTTACTGCACGTTGAACCAGCAGGACACAGCAGACATGCCGTCATCCCTGCTTCACTGTACCTGCAAGAAAAGTTTTGACACATTTTGACAAAAATTCTTCTTCCGTATTCCACATCTCAGTAGGTAGTGCCATGCTGAAAGCTTCTTTCCTAAATACAGTTGAAACCAGTTAATTGCACAATGGATTACCGCACACTTCAGTTGATGCAGTGCAGCTGGATGACTTCACTTTGTTGCACCATACGGATAATTGCATGAATTATATGCTGGCAAATGGGGTGTGCAATTTAACGGCTTCTACTGTAGTATCTTTATGGAAGAAGCTTCCTTGTGTTTGCCACCCTGATGGGTATGACCTCAAACTTTTCAAGACTAAAGAGCTTTTAAATTCTTAACAATCCAGTTAGCCAAACCCAAAAGACCTGAATGACTTTAGTGCCATGTTTTGTGGTGCTCTTTTCTGAAATACTGTGGAACAAGCTTCCTTGTTATTGCTTCCCTGGTGGGTATTGTAAGAAAACTTTTCAAGACTGCATTGAACAAACAGCTGTCATCACAGTCAAGTTAGCATAACACAAAACATTTGAATGGCTTCAGTGCCATGTTTTTTTTGTGATCTTTCCTTTCCAAGCCTCCTTAAATTGTTTCCCTGATGGGTATTATGATCGAAAACTTAACTTTTCAATACTACGGTGAACAGACAGCTGTCAAAACATTCCAGCTAGCATAACCCAAAACATCTGGCGTCAGAGCCATCTTTTGTGATGAAGAATAAGAATTGAAATAAAATAAGACATACCTCCCAGCCGGACAGGGCTGGGCCTGGGTTTTATCAGAACATTCTGACCCTGCTGGGCACACTGTACACTGCTCAGAACCCTCCGTGTCAGCATACTCCCCGTCAGGACAAGATGTGCAGGAGGTCGATAGAGATGGGCTGTATTTACCTGACAATGTACATAGTACATTGATGAAGGTTAGACATCCAGGTAATAAGATATGCCAAAAAGCAGCTACTCAAGCGACTGGATATGATATGATGGTATTAAATATTCAAAACGTGACAATTGCATGAAGTACAGTTTACAATACAGGAGGGATCCTGCATTTTCTTTCTGTACATAGAGATGAAATGTGGAATGAAATCTGCCATATTTTCATGTGCAAAAGATTTAAGTGGATGATAGATACTGCCTTCCTACTGTAAATTACTAGACTTTTGACAAGCAACTAGAACAAAGTACACAATGGAGCGATTAGTACAAGATGTACTAAGTGAAGAAAGCACACAGATACAACAGCTTTGCAGATACAACAACAACTGTTACAATTAATAACAACAACAACTATTTACCTGCTGGGCATGGCTGAGGGGCAAGAGTCTTGTCTGAACACTGGTGTCCAGCCGTACAGTTCTGACATTGTTCTGAAGCCGTGTCGTTAGCATACATCCCGTCTGCACAATCCATGCACGATGTAGACTGAGCTGTGCTGTACTTTCCCACTGGACATGGCTGCGGAGTGATGGTCTTGTCCGAACACTGGTGTCCCGCGGGACAGTCCTGGCACTGCGCTGTGCCGGTATCGTTGGCGTACTTTCCGTTGGGACAGTCGGTACATGATGTCGATCGTGCCGAGCTGTACTTCCCCACGGGACATGACTGGGGTGGGAGGGTTCTGTTGGAACACTGGTACCCCGCGGGGCAGTCGTCACACTGTGTGGATGCTGTACTGTTGGCGTACTGTCCATCAGGGCAGACGGTACAGGATAGGGAGCCGTTTGTACTGTTGGACAGGACAGGACAGACAGATAACATGGTCAATACTTGACAATGTACACATGCCAGATTTAGTCAATCTTTAATTAACACAGTAAGTTCTTAAACATGTTTCGATTAATCATTCCTCTGTAAATACCACATCAATTGCATTACAAATATATATCATTGGAAAGCTTGTTTATTAAACCTTTAGTTAGCAATGTTAAAATTTCTATGATTATAAAGACATCAGGTTTAGCACCAGGGCTACTTACATGCTAGAAGGTTATGAAAAAATAGTGCCCAAATTTTCATTGCTCTGTTGTTTTCTACTGATTTGAGCATTATGTCTTATAAAAAAGGAGAGCCTGTATACATGTATGTTCATTTAAATTTATATCTCATTTGTTATCATCACATCATTGTGCAATGACTATTGCATGGTAGGTTAAACAATAACCTGTGCCAAAATTCCCCTGCCAACATTAGACACTGTGTACAATGACACAGACCGACACAAGTCAACTTTAATCTCACGCCTTTTAAAAACAATATCAAATGTTTACTTAACATCATTCATTCCCTCACCTGTACTCTCCCATGGGACATGCTTGAGGCTGTGTCTTGTCTTCACAGTGATATCCCGCCGGGCAGTCCTCACACTGGCTGGACGCAGGGACGCTGACGAACTGTCCGTCGGGACATACCGCACATGACGACGTCCCACCAGTACTGTAGGTTCCCTCCAGACACTCCATTGGCTGGGTCTTGTCCGAACACTCGTAGCCTGCTGGGCAAGGTTCGCACTGGGTAGAGTTGGTGGTGTTGGCGTACTGTCCATCCGCACAGTCAAGGCACATGACAGCACTCGAACTGCTGTACTTCCCTTTGGCACATGGCGACGGCTGAGTCTTATTGGAACACTTGTATCCAGCTGGACATTCTGTACATTGGGCAGAACCTTCTGTGTCAGAGTATTCGCCGTCGGGACAGGCGATGCACGACGTAGCATTACAGCCCCCCGTGCCGCCGATACTGTATGTTCCCGCGGGACACTTCTGAGCCTGGGATCTGTCGGAACAGAAGTGGCCGGCAGGGCAGGGTGTACACAGCGTTGATGCCATGTTGTCCGCGTACGTTCCCGAGGGACAGTTTTCACAAGCGCTGGCGCCGGGTGAGCTGAAGGTTCCGGTCAGACACTGCTGGGGGGAGGATGAGGGGTCACCACAGGAGTGACCTGCAGGACACTCGCTGCACGATGTACCGCCGGTGCTGTTGGCATAGCGACCATCCGGACACACCTTGGGTTCAACAGTCGCATTTGTTGGACAGTAGTGGCCTAAAGAAAAAAAACATCCAATGATTAGACAAAACATGTCCAAAATGATCTCCTCCAAGACTAGCATTAAATTTTGAAGTCACTACTTTTTAAAACGTCTTGGACAGCATATCATAATTCATACGTACAGATCTTCTCAACCTCCAATCAAGAGCATTTTGAATACAGTAAGGTCAGCATAGTTATCATTTACCATTAGGGTTTGACGGAACAGATAGCTACATGTAGGACCCCTGTAGTATGTCAGCCAGTACTCTGATTCAAGATGTGTTTGACAGGAAGGAATGGTTACCTCTGAAGCGTGTTTTTGTGTGTGTGTGTGTGTGTGTGTGTGTACTGTGTTTAGGACATGTTTCATGGATAGCTAAGACTCCTGTAGTGTGTTTAAGCCAGTGTAACTCACCTATAGGACATGTTTGACACTCCATGCTGGTGTTGTAGGAATACTGCCCAGCAGGACAGTCTACACATGATGTCTGACCCACATCAGGCATCTGGCCTCCTCCACAGTCCTAGGGCAAACAAGAGTTATTCAAATTTAGGTCTTATAAGTTATTTTTGTGATCATAGACCATTTTTTCCTGATTTCATGTTTTATCATTTCAAAATTTTAAACATTCAAGTAATTGGAGAAAGATTTTGACATCTTTTCTGACATGCTATAGCAATCTTACCGAAGTATCAAAATACAATTTCTAGGTGCACTAGTGCACTCAAAGTCAGTTTTGATTACACATATACAATGTATTGTGAACCCAGTATTTAAAGCCCTGCCATAATAAAGGTATTCCCATGCATAGCCTTGTTGACTGTCAGCGGCTGTAGAGGTGGTGCTTTGTCAACTACATTGTACGTGGTGCCCAACCCTTTCCTTTCACCATCTTTTACCTAGTACGTATTTCAAGTCAGCTACGCAATTTTACAGATAGGTGGAGCGAGGAAAGTTGCGTGAAAGTGCCTTTCCCAAGGGCACAACATTGGTGGCATATACGGAGACTAACCTGGACCTCTGGGTTCTATGCCAACACGACAACAGATGGAAGTAATCAAGACAAACTTCACATTCAGCCCAACAACTTGTCAAAGATCATAATCTTTATTGGGACGCCCCAAATAAGTGAAGATAGGTGTTTTACCTGTGGAGACTGTGAGGGGTCAGCACATATCCTTCCTGTAGGACAGGTGTTACAGGTCATCTCTCCGGACAGGGAGTACGTCCCAGCCCCACAGGCAGTGGTCAGCACCGAGCTGGCATTACAGCTGTAGCCAGCTGGACACTGGGTACAGGACACTGACCCTTCACTGCTGATATGGCCAACTGGACATGTCTACAACAAGGAGTAACAAACATATTGTTTTAAGAAACATCATGGCATTATTGTACATTTTGTTTGTTGTTACATATAACCCAAACAAACAGCCTTTACGCTTAACGCACCCAGCTTTGTACAGTCAAGCTGTGTTAAGCTGTGTAAGACAGGACTTTTAAGGTTTGATCCACCCACACCTGTACAGATCCCTACTCTTTTTGATAAGTTGGTGGGATCTTTAAACTGCTTGAGGTATGGCTCTCTTCAAACATAGAAACTATGCTTAGTACATATAGTTCCTGAATATACTGTGCTTTGGTTCATTTTACTGTTTTGACTTTCAGGGGCATATTTAGGAATGGTTTCTTTGAGCTTGTTTTCCTGCTATTTCCAACCACATAATGTGTGAATAAAGACAACACAAATCTCTTTTGTTGGAGCTGACTCCAATAGAAACTCATTACATCATTGACCTTTCGAGATTTTTGCATGATATTGACTCATTCCAATACTAAGACTTTTAAACTGACCTACTTTTTAAATAGTTAAAAGCAATACTGTAACAGCTACTGTAACAGTAGAACTGAGGAGAATATTACTCACCAAACATTCAGTATTATCAATTGCTCCAGTACTGCTCAAATACTCTCCTATTGCACATGGGGTGGGCGATTCAGATGCACCAATACAGCTGAAATAAAGAAGGACATCCAAATATATTAGTCAGGGCCAATCATACATTATTACGTTGATGCATTATTCAACATTTACACTTTTACTTTTCTTGTGTGTCATGTGGTTTTGTATGGTTAGTGGTTGTCCACAGGACGAATAGCTACAATGTAATGTTACATTGACAAGTTACATTTTGTAATTGTGGATCATGATAAACTAAAACTAAACTCAACTCAGGCCAGTAATTTCTGACCCATTGTCCCTGACCTTTATTCATACATGTAGCTAGCTTTAAAAAAAAAGGCTTTTAGGCCACACTGATTTAATTTCTTGGTTCACGGATTTGCTCGCTCCTATTTTTTGGAAAAAAAATAGAAATAAAAATACCAGACTCAGCAAATGTTCACCATTAATGAAACCATTCACCAACTTTCTGGTGTAGCAAATTGGCCTTTATATTATAAGCTCCTTAAAGTGTGGGTACAGGTGCTGTTACTGTACAATAATAGTGTTTTTGTACTTTTTTTTCAAACTGCAAACTTTTTTTCTTCATGTTTTGGATTAGCCGTTACCTTTACCCCAACCATTTTACAATTTTTATTTTTATTTTCATTTCGCCCTCTCGCTCCATATTTTTTATGAAAAAATCCGTGAACCAAGAAATTAAATTGGTGTGGCCTGATGAGTTACAAACATAAATCCTATCAATGTTCTACCTGACCCCAATACTGCTAATGCTACATGTAAATTGCATTTATGAGCAAGGCTGTTGCTGTAAAACTAGCTGTTGACTCCTTCTTTAAAGGAGCCCTAAACTCTACAAAGGGATATTATTTTCCAATAGATGATAACTTTAGGAAGTACAGTACTGCATGCTACCTCACAGTACATGTATTTGATTATTATAAGTAACCACTGGTGTGCATTAAAAAGGTCAAGGATTTAGTATTTTTAGCACTTAACTCCCCAGTGCACTCATTAACACCTAGTAATTAAATTAAGCGACCTACGCCTATGGCTCACTACAATGTCCCTGACAACGTCTTACAAAAGTAAGGTTATAAAAATAACTTCATGGGTCACAACAACAACAAAAACTTGCTAAACGTATTCTTAAATATCAAGTTGATCATTTGTCTTCTTCATGTGCTTATCAACATGTCATTTATAATTTGTGCCAAAAACATTCACGACTAAGGCAGTGTCTACACTCGTGTGCACCTGTTTTGTGTATTCTGTATGATTGTGTGCTTGTCGCAGAGCCCTGGAAGATTTAGCCACAGGGGCTAAAGGGCAGCTCAATAAACTCAATACATTTTGTCTTATACTATAATAGGGCATACAAAGTTACAGTCTGTATGGGGTTAGGGGTATTGAATTGTTCTGCAAAAAAAATATCATGCAGTTCACCACAAGTGAGACTGTGCAAAAAGTTGGCTGATTATGTTTTTATTGATACATAATATTTGGGAAAATAACACCCACTTCTGGAGTTCAGTGCTCCTTTAACTCGGGTATATCCACCTGTCCTAATGCAGTTTGTAGCTAACTTCTTTAGTTGACCTCCTCTAATACCCTGACTACTAGTACATGTGACATACTATATGGCCCAATTTACACAAAGGCTTTCAGACTCAGGACTATGCAAGATGAATACCAAGCCACTCAAGTAGCATTTCCTAGCAGGAAAACTCCACTTGTAAAATGGTAAGTCTCCATGCAGGATTTAAAAAATGAGACAGTCACTGTAGAATTTGGCCAAATAGGGACAATTAAGCTGCCATCATATTTCAGTCTGTCTTTTGCAGTCTATCCCACTATCCACCGGCTGGTCAGTTCACTCCTAGTCCAATTAACTCCTATTAGGCTTTATTCCCAACTTGGTCAAAGTCCCTTATTACTATTGGGCCAGAGTATGGAGAGACTGTAAAATGCGACTGTATATCTTGAGTACTGACATTCTAGAAATTTATGACTCAATTTTCTGCAATATACCCTTCAAAACCCTTGCCTAAACTGTGGCGTAAGACGTCACATCCTCAAACAGAGCAAACAGGTGGCTGCAATTTGCATTGAGCCAGTTGACAGAGCAAACAAAGCCGGATTGTTAACTTTGTTAGTTACCACACCAACAGGCAAACAACAAGCAACGCTGTCACGATAGCATGCAGTTGGACAAAGGCGGGGTATGCGACCAACCCTGGACAGATCAAAGCTGCCGATGTCAAACTAAGGGGGGTCACTCAACCGTGACCACACAGGCTTGGGGACTGTCTTGTTGATAAAAACAAGTGACCAGAATAGTGTCTATGTTACATTTGATGTTACTGTTGATAAAAACAACTGACCAAAACAGGGTCTATTGTTACATTTTGGTTAATGTAATCGTGTTGAGTTTTGGAAAACTTGTCTTTCCTTATAAGTGCAGACAACAACATGTATTAATAATATACATCTATCAAATAAATGTATCATTCAACCTCCTTGCCCCCCCCCCCGAAATCTATATGTAACACAAATATCTATTTTTATCTTGCTTGCAGTTGTACTTTGGGTTAACTTGGCCAAATGGCTTACAGTTGACTGTTTATTTCAAGTGTCATAGGCATACACCAGTAAAAAATGGTACATAATCAGAAAACAACAACTAGAAAAATAAATTCTATGTTATGTTTTGGTTAATCTTGTACAAAAAACATTCCATAGTTGCCAAAAATATAGTGAAGAGAATTAGACCAAACAGCTTTGAAGCCTGCATTAAATATTAACAAACTTGAAATGATAGGTTAAGGCAACTTCAATAATTCATGGTAATATTGATGGCATTTGAAATGCATCATCATAGAATTTTTATTGAGTATTCAAATGCCATTACTAAGCTAACCAGACAGTTGGAGTCTGGGGAATAGAATATAGCATTTCCTACAAGGCAAGTGCAATGAACGATAAATCAAATTTTGGCTCTCTTGGAAATCAAATAACTGAAAGGATCCTAAAGATGCAGAAATAAAAAACTAGACACCTTTTGTCAAACCCACTTCCTAGGGTAGTAGGAAGCTAGATATATGCATGTTTGATGTAGATCACAAGCAATTTGTTATTTGTAGTTCCAAAATGTTTCTCTTTAAAATACGGTCGCTAAATCATTAAGGGGATCCGCAGGTCAATCCGCCATGCAAATTGATGGTGGTCGATTATAGTTCAGGGCCTAAAACTTCAAGATTTTTTTCCTGGTCAAATGGGTAGAAATCCTGGCAGTTTTGAGGTGGGTGTGACAGGGGAGGGTTTCAACTTTGTGATTAGGGCCAAAAAAGCTGAGTTTGTGTGGTTTTTAGGGGGTATAAAGTTGGGACTTTTTTGTCCTAGCACATGGCCTCCTCACTGGGTTGTGGTGCGGTTTTGAGGTCATGGGTCAATCTTTCAGTTTCCCGGAAGTTCTCGCCGTTAGATTCATGCCGAAATGTGGTTTGTCGGATAGCTGAGATGTCGGGCTTTCATATGAGGGTATGTTTGTGTGCCAGTAACGTCAGATAGTTGAGTTACTAACAGTTGCTTTCTCCTCTTTTTTGTATAGGAACCCATTGTTTAGAGGCTGCAAATTGAATCACCTGCGGATACCCTGAAGTGTTCCAGGTATCACCCTGCCCTCCCCCTTTTTAGCTATTTTGGGGCTGAATACACCTCCATATGTGTGAAATATGGTCCCAGGGGACATGCCATGCTAAATTTGTTGAGAATTTCCTATATTTTAGCTGTTTTGGGTTCACTGGTGTGCTAATGGGCACTGCTTACAATGAACATTGCCATTGGTGTAAAATGACTTGAGAGGGAGGATGGACTCTAGAGTCTATCACTCTTTCATTTGACCTGCATTTTATTGGCAATTGCAAAAGTAAATTATGAATAGTCCAAAAGAGTTAGGTTGGACGTGAACCACGTTATTTGGCAACGTCCCAGGGGAGGAGCCGCGAAAGCGGTCGAGCTCATGGATACAGGAAGTGTGTTCCTAAGCCC
>NC_049979.1:32366059-32378661 GCF_000003815.2 Branchiostoma floridae | reverse complement strand
GTGAGTCCCAGGGGAGTATAAATCATTGAAATTCTTTCATACTTAGGATAATATGTAGCAACCCCTGTCTCCATTGTATGATAAAACTTTTTTTGTAAAATTCTGAACTTGGGCTCTGTGAAGGGGATCCGCAGGTCAATCCGCCATGCAAATTGATGGTGGTCGATTATAGTTCAGGGCCTAAAACTTCAAGATTTTTTTCCTGGTCAAATGGGTAGAAATCCTGGCAGTTTTGAGGTGGGTGTGACAGGGGAGGGTTTCAACTTTGTGATTAGGGCCAAAAAAGCTGAGTTTGTGTGGTTTTTAGGGGGTATAAAGTTGGGACTTTTTTGTCCTAGCACATGGCCTCCTCACTGGGTTGTGGTGCGGTTTTGAGGTCATGGGTCAATCTTTCAGTTTCCCGGAAGTTCTCGCCGTTAGATTCATGCCGAAATGTGGTTTGTCGGATAGCTGAGATGTCGGGCTTTCATATGAGGGTATGTTTGTGTGCCAGTAACGTCAGATAGTTGAGTTACTAACAGTTGCTTTCTCCTCTTTTTTGTATAGGAACCCATTGTTTAGAGGCTGCAAATTGAATCACCTGCGGATACCCTTAAAATCAGTTGTTGGCTCTTTGCCAGTTACCATACAACCAACCCTGAATAAATTTTGTCTGTGCAGCCATTTGAAGCCTTGAATATAGCACAGCAGGATATCTATTGATTAATTGACAGCTTTTTTGTTATCTTTCACTGTGAATTTGCATCTCAGTACCATCCTGTAGTAGTCTACATGGCTGTATTGTCATATACATGGTAATGACTGGTGCTCCACCCATCTGATTATACTGTCATCAGAATGACATTAGTCAAGAAGAGATGAAGTAGATTAAGTGACAAAACTTCATTGATCAATAGAGATAATTCTTTTATGATGACATTGCTGTAAGGTGTAGGTAGCCCAATTCAATTCCCAGTAATTCGTAGGAAAAGTCGTAATTTGAAGCAAGGCGAAAAATTGTTGCTTTATTGCCTTCCTTGATTTTAGTATAATATATCGGGGTTTCTAAATTCAGTGTAAAGCATTGTTGGGACACCCTACGCAGACCCCCATACGAGAGCAGAAACTGCAACCCTGGCAGTTTAGACCCATTCTTTTAGGAGCATGTTTGTGCCTAGATGTGCCTGACCATTGCCTCAACCTCTTGTTAGAAACTTTCCTACATATGCTTGGGTAACATTTCCCAACCTCGGCCCGACCAGTTTACGAAAAGGAAAAATTAAGGTGTATTTTAGGTATACACAAGTTATGTTCTATTTGGGAATCAACTTCCTTGTTGTCTTTTGCATAATTCTTTCTGCAAAGCTGCCCAGCCCAGCCCCGGATTTGAAATGCGACTCTAGCAATATCCAGGTAAAGTTTTACATTGGGGAGAGGTATCAGTGCAACACATGTTACATATAGCCTCCTTCGTAGCCTTCTAGGAGCAGTGGTGTTTTTTTTTTTTGTGTGTGTGTGTGTGTAGGGGGGGGGGGTGCTCCCAGAAGGCTGCAAAGCAAAGGAGGCTATACCAAAGTCCGTATACAAGTACAGTAACTGTACTTACAAGAATCCCACAGGACAGGTGACGCATCCTGCCGAGTCGTTCCAGTACTGACCAGCAGTACAGTTGGCGAAGGAACAGCTACAGTCTGTGGTACAGTCACATTGTGCTGACGCTCCTGAAAAATACAAGACATGACCAAAAAATCAATAAAGATAATAATATGTTTATTGCAAATTCTTGCCCAAAGACACTGCACCCTAAAGCTTACATTTTGCACACAACTCCTCGGAAATATGACCTTTGGAATTGGACGTCAAACTAAGTAAATGTTAGATGTAAAAGTTGGGGAAAATGTGTGACTGTGACACTTATACTTGTATGTTGTGATGCTTGACAATTTAAAAGCTTTATTTGTGTCTAATAGTACTACTGAGTACTACTAAAAATATACAATTCTGCATGTAGTTGTTTCCAATTGCACGTAAAATGACTGCCAACAAGGCAATTTTGCATGAAACTGAAAAAAAGTATTTCATGCACAAAATATAACAAGATATAAGCAATACAAAGGATCTTTAAATTGTTTACATCACCCAAATTTAACATTTCTTGATTACGCTCAGCCATTAGCATTATTCAATGAAAGAAGGGTGTTATATCGTGTATACGTTGCACAAAAGTTTATGTTCATTGAATAAAACCTATGATGGTTGCTTGTGATCAGGCACTCGTGTATTTCAGTGTCATTGGTGACATAGCATCTATTAGGCACTTGAATACAGTACTTAGCTGTTAACATTACATCCTGTACCATACTTGTGTGGAGTCCTTTTTCTGTAGTTTTTCCCTAAGACTTGTATTATTTGCAGAACCAACAAGACTTTGTAATCTGATGACAGTTAAGTCTACTGACAAGGTCCTTCTAATGGGTTGTAAAATAACACTGAGCCCCCTGCTGTTATTCAAGTATGCCTCTGACCCATTCCATAACTCTAATGATTCAAGGCAGGCTGCTTTTCACATTTAAAAAGATTTTTTTAAAGACGTTCTGCTGCAATACCAAGGCTGAGTGAAACACCATGAGTCCCAAAGCAGTACTCAAAATACTTTCAGCCAGGTTACCCAGGTGGCACCTTGAGTCAAAGGCAGAGGTTGCCCCATCAACATTTTTAAATTCTTAAAAGGTTGCCCCACTTCCAAGTTATCACTTTCTTCAGAATCATATCTTATAACTTATCCATTATCCTTTCTTCCAGTTACATGTAACTACTAAATAATGTTTTATCTTAATCAAGAATTAGATACAAGCTTATCCATGTAGGTAGGGAAAAAGCGGTATATTTCCAACTGCAAAATTTCAGGTTGCACACTGAGCTGCCTAGTTTTAAAATTAAGTTGCACCAAGCAACATGTTGTTGCATTTGCAAGTGTGCAAGTGGGTATTTCAAGTACTGCAAAGTAAATCTTGAGTTGACCATTAACATAAATAACACCTACTGCACGTACCAAATATCATTGCAATCGCTTGAAATATTCTTGAGCTATTGCACTCGAACTGTATGTTCACAGACACAGAAACAGGCCATGAAAAACTATACCCCTATTTTCATTGTTGATTTGTTTGCAAGTCTACCTGTATTTGACCAAGCTTTCCAGTATATTTTGGGTGCCCTACAAGCAGAGGCTGATGGGGAAAATTGTGACACTTTTCTCACATGGCGTCTTTTTCTGTGTGATGTTAGCTTGCAGAAAAAGATTTTTCACATCAACCTCTGCTTGGAGAATGTTTTGGGCACCCAGCTGTAGAATTGATGAAACCACCGACCCAGAACCATCAAAACCGTCAGACACAAAAGCTTAAACATCAATAGAACAGTTGCCAGGAAACTTGATAAACAGTTATTAGGCAGAGTTACTGTTCCAGTTCTACCATGGTGATAAATGCTTTCACATCCGCTCAGTCTCCACGCGAACGAAATACTTTTTCCTGTACTCGGGTGCATGTAACAGTGAAAATTACCTCCATTTTTACCTCCAAATTTTACCTGCACCACTCTGAATTTAGGAAGTATGGATCATACTAAAACTGTTCAGAAACCATGTGCATTGCTATTTTTTCTTTTATACTTAACTAATAGGTGGTAACAGTCAATGCAGCTAATTCAATACACATTACGGTGACACCTATATCATAGGACATCGATGTATAAACCCAGTACATGGACCAGTGCAGGTTAGGTGCAGGTAGACACCAGAAATAACTGCACAGCTCCAATCTTACCTGCACTAACCTGCATATGCAGGTGTTATTTCAAGCCCTGCTTTAGCACGTCTGACATGCCAGAGAAGAATATAATGTACAGAATCGTCCATTCATTCAAATAAGGTCAGCAATATTAAGCATGCCATATACACTGAAAATATCTATCATTACAGATTTTATCTTCAACAGAATAATTATAGGGAAATCATGATAAAAATTGATACAGATTTCTCCCAATTTCTCATCCTTTTTTCATGCAACACATTTAGTGAAACATACGTCATGTGATACTAGCACATATACCAGAACACAGAGGGAATCCTTAATAGTATTATTAGAAGACAAGTTTAAAATTCATGGTTGGTGTATGCCAATCTTGAATAAAACTACCTAAGTCAGTGGTGGCAAGAGCCCAACAACATAAATTTGAAATCCCACTCTTGTCACTATCAGTCATTCATGGTCCTAAGCAAAGTCATCAATTTGACCGAGCCTTGAATTTTGTAGGTCAGGAAGCAATTAACTGGAGGTAGAGGCTGGTTTATGTTTATGGATCTCCAGCCAATCATTTCTTTGCGTGTATATACAACATAGAATGTTTGGAACTTACAACATACAATACTGCAAGACATGTTTGCGTTGAAGTCAAAACATGTGAACACAACTAGACCAGAACCATTGGCGTGTTCTGTTCACCCTTCGTAGCATTCCTATGTAGCTAGCAATAACGGTATGCAGTGAGTGCTGATAAGATACTGCCTATCTATTACGGCAGTCAATTGAGCGAGCCCGTTGTATAAAACAT
Organism: Branchiostoma floridae; assembly: GCF_000003815.2. Classification (NCBI taxonomy): domain Eukaryota; kingdom Metazoa; phylum Chordata; class Leptocardii; order Amphioxiformes; family Branchiostomatidae; genus Branchiostoma; species Branchiostoma floridae. The sequence continues at coordinate 32,374,068 of NC_049979.1, read as the reverse complement.
GAAATGTGACAGTTATTTAGCTATGGCAGTTGATGACATTACTGTCAACACTAGTACTGTCAAAACTGTACTCTCAGGAGACCAATAACAGGTGGTCACTTATAACGGACAGGGTACTTAATGCTTGTGTCAATGGGAAAGATTATCGTACTTATTGTAAGGGACCACATAAAAAGTGGTCACAACATCAACTCTCATAATTCCATGGGATGCCATAATTCCACCACATGAGAAAAAATACATGAATTACAAGTCAGTGATTCAAATTGTACTAATGTACCATCAGTAATCCTGAGGTACATGCACTTCAGATATTTAGGTAGTCAAGACAATCTTCAGAAGGTATCTGTGGTGGTATTATGGCATTTGGTGAAATTTTGAGATTTCAAGGTAGAATTCACAGCTATAGTTTATTGTTATGCTTATACAAGTTATAGATTTTAAAACAATAAACATTAAGGACACCAATGAGGAAACCTCAGTCAAAATGCATTTCAGTAATGTGAAAACATTTGTTGAACCCTGCCGCACCATGTTCATTATAGAAGAATGCTTTACAACCGGGCTGTGACCCTTGGCTTTAATGGCTAACAGTATACCTGTCCTACATGCCAACAATACATGACAAGTGCACGGTCAATATACATTACCTACATTAGCTTCAAGACTATTTACTGAACAACCTGTTTGAGTTCCGTGAAGTCAAAAGACAAGGTTTACAAAGATGTCAAGTTTAACAGAGGACCACTGCTACCGAAGATGCAGTAGTCATGATGCCTTCCTACTGTAAATCTTTTAACTTTTGCAATGGTTTTATTGTCTCGGTTTTTGCAGTGACTTTCCCATTGCAAACATACTTTTAATGACGCTACAGAATTGTTTAACCCGAATTTAAAAAATCCTACTCCCTTCCATCATGAAATAAAACCATGGCAAAAGTAAATGAATTTACAGTATGAAAAATTGTGAAACAAATATTTCACCATCCAAGATGATTTACAAAAACACTTTTAGTATGAGATCATGAAAGAGAGTCTGGGCGTTCTTTTCTATAACTTAGTATAAGGCATATAGTATGTAGCCTATTTTGAATTTGTGGGGCAAGCCATCTTATCCGCCTACTTCATAGCGAGGCAGACAGATTTTGCGTAATTTAATCATACATAAGGGGTTCTTCTGAATTCAGTGTAAAACATTGTGGGGACAAAACCCCAAACCCTCATGAAGAAGAGGCCCTTTTTCCCTCAAAGTATAGTAACTGTTATTCTGCTTGATGGAAATACTTACTAGGGGATTCTTCAAAACAATTTACAAAACCACCTGTTACTTCAGTGAAGTCGAACGAGTATGTCACTGACCAACTTTACAGTTAAAAATTTACAGTTTGTTACATGTCTGAAACTAGATATTTGATCATGATAATGTTGGACAGAGTTTCACTTGTGCATCATGCACTTTGTTTGCACACCTTATCCTTCTGTCTGTCCCAAACACAACACCTTTCCAAGGAAACTGTTAACAGCCTGAGTGATCTGTTGACACAGGGAGATCTCAAACACCTGGTTATTCAATCTCCTGGTGTCAGCCCCTCCTACTTTACTCTCATAAATCTACAGAAAAACAATTTAAGATCACATCCAACCCCCAAATGCCCAATCAATGTATCTGGTTACAAGGGTTATACAATTGCAAGTTTTGAAAAATTCACAATGTCCTATAGGGCAGTTACATAAAAAGTCTCAAGACCCAAACCAACTTTTCAGTCTTGAAATGTTCTACTTGCAGTAACGAAATCCTTAATATCTTTTTAGTAAAAAGAAAGCACTTCAAACAATGTAACACTGTTTTAGCTGCAAGACCAAAGTCTGCCCTGACTTAAAATTTACATGCATGGAAAAATCACACTGGCCCAAACAGCCAAGTATGGTATGACATGCACTTGCGCGATATGCACTTTTACATGTACTTGCCCTGGGCAATTGGGCCAATGGACTGGTCTAACACAGTAAAGACTAAAGATCTTGAAAAAGTGATATCAATTGAAAGTTTTTGTAATAATTGAATCATATCCATAATTGAAGCAAAAAGCATGAAGCACAAAGCAAGGATTTTCTGGTATTGATATAGTATAAAATTATGTGATTTGGAACCCTAGTATTACAGACTCAACAGAGTCCCAAAACAAATCTTGCTCAAAGACGTCTTTCATAACACTTTATATAATTACTATATGCTGTCCTTAGCTATCTGTATTTGGAAATTAACCTAGATCTATTCCTATTATTAGTAAGATTGCAACTATCAAAAGTAACTCTTTCAAACTTGCACTGTATTAAAGTTGTATACTGAGCACAAGCCCAGTCTAAAATTGATTTTTCTGCACAGAAAAGCCATCATGTGCTCACAGTGTGTGCAATTACTATTGATTTTCATTGTTACAAAATCCTATCACGGACTTCGAGCACACTTTTCATAGGTATTACGGTATCGGGTCTTCTGTAAGCTGTTTAAGCTTTTTTTAACCAGCAACAGCTGAAAACTTTCCTTTTCTTTCATTCAGGTGCCTGGACAAGCAGACAAGAAAGTGGCCTGGAGTCCAGACTAACAAGAAAGACCACATCATTTAAGTTATTCCAATGGACGGATGACCACTATCAATTTCATCATTGTTAAAACCTGTCAGAAGATTGAAAATTATTGACCTCAACCCATAACACGAAGCACTGAGGAGTGTATAGCTTCCTTGCAAGAGGCTAGATATTTCAGAAGGGCCACTAGTATCGATGCCAGCGTTAACCATTTTAACCATGAGTCTTTTCTTTTTCATAATGATCAACTTGCTTATAATAGATGTGAAACTTTGACTGAGCGGTAACAATTGCCTGTCTTGTAAATTCAACTCTGCACTACTGTCAGTTCGCTGTGAATCTGTCATGTAAGAAAGTTATATTGATTTATATTGTAATGATACCATTGATCACACGATGCAGGAATTATCATGACCTTTCATCACCTTCATGTATCTCAAAGTCCAAAATGATCTCTTGATTATATGTTAAGATATGGAGTCCACAGGATTTTGGACCTGTCGTAACAATAATTGTCATACACAAGTCTTAATTTCAAAGAGAGAAAGAATTTACAAAATCAGAAGTCAGAGAAAATGTAAAACTGTGAAGCAATAAAAGTTGCCATGTTTCTTCTCTTCCATTCACAGATCTAGGTTTGGTGCTGTGTTGTTTTTTTCAAACATTTTACATTCAAACTGAACTTGTAATGGCAGTTTATCCTGTACACCTTTATTTGTGGTGTACTTGTCACAAGTGTGTCGCAACACAGAAGCGCTACAAAGAAATACGTAACCCAATATCCCGATTTCCGGGCCTCACCTAAATTTACATTGTTGCACTTCCTTGTTGAAAAACTTGTTGACTCTAAGTTGTACGTCAGACGTGACAATAAACAAAAATCATACTTATGACAACTGACATATTCTTCATGAATATGTGCAGGAGTGTCTGCTAAAGCCAAGGTCCTTGTCAAAACTGTACGGTATTTCAGTTACATTTAGTCTTAGACTAGAGTGACTGCCATTTTATGCACTAAATAGATCCAAGGGGTTCGGCTTCAAATGTTTTCGTCGCATTTTAGTAGTCAGACTTTCAATTTTGTCCTGTTTTCTTCAAAGATTTCCTACCAAAGGAAACTAGAAAGCCTAAGAAAAAACGACTAAAAAACGTCAAAAAAACGGCCGGAGCCCAACCTCTGCTTGGAAGTTGGAGAGTACTTTCCCCCCAAGAAATTGTTGTAGAAAACGGGCCACCTTTTCCAGAAACCCGTAGTTTTCTCGCTCTAAACTAAAGCAACGAAAGTGAAAAGAACTGAGACACTCTGCAAAAGATGTGATATACGTCTGATAAGATTGAAGGGATGTTAGCAGCTGTCGTAACGTAATTGCATCTAATATGTTCCAGGTGTGCGTGATGTTTTTTACCTGTTGTGAAACAGACGAGCAGGACCAGGCACAGGCCACACACGTACGCCAAGCTGCCCCAACTTCTCCCCCCTCCTCCTGTCGTCAGCTTATATCTCCACATGGACCTGCTGCTCCAAACAGTTCGGAGAAGGGAACCTGTAGAGTCTTTGGACGACATTACGACGAAGGTTCTCCCGACCCAGTCGGTCGTAGTCTTGAGTAGGCCCGCTGTCATCCACTGGTGCAAGCCGCCATGTCGAAGTCGTGCGCACCGCAAGTTCCTACTCCGTTTTAGCACGTCCAAACCGTGTTTCCCCTTCTTGAAACTTCTTAGGGTGATGTATAAGAGTCTATACTAGCCGGAAAAATAGTACTGTGAGTTTGAACGTGGTTGTAACGAGTTAAAACCGTGTTTAGATCCAGCCGCCCTCCCCACGTCTTCCGTTCAAACTCTTCTCGCTCATGGCGGCCACTTGCATAATTAATGAGCATCGTGACGTCACGTGTTGCCTGGCACCAAGGTAATTTTCCTCGGGCGTATTTCCTATGTCGGTCAATTTATATAACGTTACAACTCCTTTAAAAACGAGACAATATCATACGGTCCTGAAGCAGTACATAACGCTAGCTTGGTTGTTTATACTATTACCATTCGTAAAATAGATTTAGTTTCTTAGATTTTTAAACATTAGCAACTCATGTACAAGTAGTTAAAAGTTGCCACATTGTATCCTTTACAGTTGTCGTGCAATAAAGTTCTAAAGTGTAAGTCTATTTCCTCAAATGGTGCTGAATGCTTCTTTTCTCTAGTACATGTACTAGCTATAGTTGGAGTCCATACTTTTACCAGGAGGTTATATAACCTTGCTAATACCGCATTATAGTTAACTATTATATATCAATACCACACTAGCTGAAGCTCTGGAGACATGCATGCGATTTGATAGAGAAACAGTCAGGTGGATGCAGAATACATCAAACCTATGGGAAGAGCGACTAAAGTGTTCCCTGGATGAATAAAGGTAATCACATTGTTGTATTTTTTCATGAAATGGAGATGTTTGTAATTGTAAACATTATCTTGTTATCGTCCATCCATTCAATGCCGTAAAAGTCCAGAGACGTACCACAAAACACATTCTTAACAGCCAGACAACTTATCAACGTTACAGGGATTGATGTGTTACCCTCTCTTACCTCTATCTTATTGAAGGAATTATAATTACTCTGTGACGTAGGGTAACCTCCAACGACAGAGTATTGTTTTTGGACGTTGTGATGAGTATGTCACCTGTTTCTCTATGTTCCCGTTGCCGCATTTATCATGTGATAAAGTTTGGCATGTCATCTGCACGCAGTTGCGAGATATTAAATATTATACACATTGATTATATTCACGGTAGCTGCTTTTATAATCAATGTAATAATTTCAGGAATTACCCCTACGTTCTTCGGTAAAATGGTCCAGGTCTGCGTTATCTCCGCGCGTTAGGCCTTGTGGTCTTTTTGTGCGTTGTTCTTCTCCGGATATTCCTGGATGTTTGCACTCTAGTCGTGGCCTAGCCGACCTTAGCCGTGAGCCGGGGGTAGGGTTGTTCCTTAACCTTATTCAGACCGGTGTCACAGCGTTTTGGGTCTGTAACGTTGAGGCCCTCCCTTCTAAGTCATGTAACGTTAACTCTCAAACGGCTTCTTGTATAGCCATCAAATTTTCAGGGAATGATGTAGACATAAAATCTGACAGTTTACAAAAATATGACGTTATGATGACGTAATATGGCGTAACTATGACGTCATCATTTTGATTAGATTGGCTGGACCCATGAAAAAGGGGTATTCAGAGAGAAAACTTCAAGGTACAATATGCTACAAAAATGTTACAAGTGCAGATCACAGAATAATAATGTTTGTTACAATTTGTGTTGCCCAAAGCAACGTCAATGACGTCAAAATGACGTCATGCACACCTAAGATACCCGCTGGGCTCCGCCATACTATATCCACCTTGAATTTAAAAAACACTTTTTGCAGCAAATAATCACAAATAAAGGCAACGGAAATGGACTAAATGCATTCATTTAGATGTCTTTTGATTACAAATACCAGGTAGTTACAAATTCTAAAGGACAATAAGCCAGTTATTCTTGATGTGGTCATATTGTCCCCTGGTGACGTCATCAAAATAGCATAATTTATTAGCGATTTTTGTCAAAAATGGTCAACAAACGGTTGTCATGGCAATACAACAAAATGGTCAATTTTTCAAACACTTCTTGAAATTGTTGCCAACAATATTTTAGGAAGACTCATCAGATTTGGTGGCTCTAGCGTGAGCCGTTCAAGCGTTATGGTCGCAGAACACAGTATTCACGGGCGACCCCCGTGGACAAAAGTAGGTCGGCACAAAATAGTACGTCGCAGTTCTTGAAAAGCCATAGACTTTTTTTCTGTGTGTTGGAAACTGTGGCGGATAGTAGAGTAATACGTAAGTATTGAGGCTGAATGACTTGTAATACGATGTTTGTTTGGCTGGGTTGAATTTCGCGCACGGATCCTGTTCCCGTTACTTCCGTGTGTCGGCTGCAGTATGGTAGGGGTGTGACTTAATGACGCCATTGTAGCTTAGGCTTCAAGTTCCGGCTTGGCACACTTGGTATGGTTGGAAAGGTCCCTTAGCAAGGAATCGAATGGTGAAAACCGCAAAATGTTGGGATACTTCCTTCTCGAGATATTCTTGAGCATACGGGCCCTGTTTAGGCGCAACCGCTCTCACCTTTTTTTACGCACCGCCTGTCCCGGCCCCGGGTAGTGGTGTGACTTATGACGCAATTGTAGCTTAGGCTTCAAGTTCCGGCTTGGCACACTTGGTATGGTTGGAAAGGTCCCTTAGCAAGGAATCGAAAGGTGAAAACCGCAAAATGTTGGGATACTTCCTTCTCGAGATATTCTTGAGCATACGGGCCCTGTTTAGGCGCAACTGCTAGCACCTTTTTTTAAGCACCGCCTGTCCCGGCCCCGGGTAGTGGTGTGACTTAATGACGCGATTGTAGCTTAGGCTTCAAGTTCCGGCTTGGCACACTTGGTATGGTTGGAAAGGTCCCTTAGCAAGGAATCGAAAGGTGAAAACCGCAAAATGTTGGGATACTTTCTTCTCGAGATATTCTTGAGCATACGGGCCCTGTTTAGGCGCAACCGCTAGCACCTTTTTTCAACTTAAGCCGCCTGTCCCGGCCCCGGGTAGGGGTGTGACTTAATGACGCGATTGTAGCTTAGACTTCAAGTTCCGGCTTGGCACAGTTGGTATGGTTGGAAAGGTCCCTTACCAAGGAATCGAAAGGTGAAAACCGCAAAATGTTGGGATACTTCCTTCTCGAGATATTTCTGAGCATACGGGCCCTGTTTAGGCGCAACCGCTAGCACCTTTTTTTATAGCCGCATGTCCCGGCCCCGGGTAGTGGTGTGACTTAATGACGCGATTGTAGCTTAGGTTTCAAGTTCCGGCTTGGCACACTTGGTATGGTTGGAAAGGTCCCTTAGCAAGGAATCGAAAGGTGAAAACCGCAAAATGTTGGGATACTTCCTTCTCGAGATATTCTTGAGCATACGGGCCCTGTTTAGGCGCAACCGCTAGCACCTTTTTTTAAGCACCGCCTGTCCCGGCCCCGGGTAGGGGTGTGACTTAATGACGCGATTGTAGCTTAGGCTTCAAGTTCCGGCTTGGCACACTTGGTATGGTTGGAAAGGTCCCTTAGCAAGGAATCGAAAGGTGAAAACCGCAAAATGTTGGCATACTTCCTTCTCGAGATATTCTTGAGCATACGGGCCCTGTTTAGGCGCAACCGCTAGCACCTTTTTTAAGCACCGCCTGTCCCGGCCCCGGGTAGGGGTGTGACTTAATGACGCGATTGTAGCTTAGGCTTCAAGTTCCGGCTTGGCACACTTGGTATGGTTGGAAAGGTCCCTTAGCAAGGAATCGAAAGGTGGAAACCGCAAAATGTTGGGATACTTCCTTCTTGAGATATTCCTGAGCATA
>NC_049979.1:32361766-32365337 GCF_000003815.2 Branchiostoma floridae | reverse complement strand
AGGGGTGTGACTTATGACGCGATTGTAGCTTAGGCTTCAAGTTCCGGCTTGGCACACTTGGTATGGTTGGAAAGGTCCCTTAGCAAGGAATCGAAAGGTGAAAACCGCAAAATGTTGGCATACTTCCTTCTCGAGATATTCTTGAGCATACGGGCCCTGTTTAGGCGCAACCGCTAGCACCTTTTTTAAGCACCGCCTGTCCCGGCCCCGGGTAGGGGTGTGACTTAATGACGCGATTGTAGCTTAGGCTTCAAGTTCCGGCTTGGCACACTTGGTATGGTTGGAAAGGTCCCTTAGCAAGGAATCGAAAGGTGGAAACCGCAAAATGTTGGGATACTTCCTTCTTGAGATATTCCTGAGCATACGGGCCCTGTTTAGGCGCAACCGCTAGCACCTTTTTTAAGCACCACCTGTCCCGGCCCCGGGTAGGGGTGTGACTTAATGACGCGATTGTAGCTTAGGCTTCAAGTTCCGGCTTGGCACACTTGGTATGGTTGGAAAGGTCCCTTAGCAAGGAATCAAAAGGTGAAAACCGCAAAATGTTGGGATACTTAAGAAGCTCCCTTCTCGAGATATTCTTGAGCATACGGGCCCTGTTTAGGCGCAACCGCTCTCACCTTTTTTTACGCACCGCCTGTCCCGGCCCCGGGTAGGGGTGTGACTTAATGACGCGATTGTAGCTTAGGCTTCAAGTTCCGGCTTGGCATACTTGGTATGGTTGAAAAGGTCCCTTAGCAAGGAATCGAAAGGTGAAAACCGCAAAATGTTGCGATACTTCCTTCTTGAGATATTCTTGAGCATACGGGCCCTGTTTAGGCGCAACCGCTAGCACCTTTTTTCAACTTAAGCCGCCTGTCCCGGCCCCGGGTAGTGGTGTGACTTAATGACGCGATTGTAGCTTAGGTTTCAAGTTCCGGCTTGGCACACTTGGTATGGTTGGAAAGGTCCCTTAGCAAGGAATCGAAAGGTGGAAACCGCAAAATGTTGGGATACTTCCTTGTTGAGATATTCCTGAGCATACGGGCCCTGTTTAGGTGCAACCGCTAGCACCGTTTTTAAGCACCACCTGTCCCGGCCCCGGGTAGGGGTGTGACTTAATGACGCGATTGTAGCTTAGGCTTCAAGTTCCGGCTTGGCACACTTGGTATGGTTGGAAAGGTCCCTTAGCAAGGAATCGAAAGGTGAAAACCGCAAAATGTTGGGATACTTCCTTCTCGAGATATTCTTGAGCATACGGGCCCTGTTTAGGCGCAACTGCTAGCACCTTTTTTTCAACTTAAGCCGCCTGTCCCGGCCCCGGGTAGGGGTGTGACTTAATGACGCGATTGTAGCTTAGACTTCAAGTTCCGGCTTGGCACACTTGGTATGGTTGGAAAGGTCCCCTTAGCAAGGAATCGAAAGGTGGAAACCGCAAAATGTTGGGATACTTCCTTCTCGAGATATTCCTGAGCATACGGGCCCTGTTTAGGCGCAACCGCTAGCACCTTTTTTTAAAGCCGCATGTCCCGGCCCCGGGTAGTGGTGTGACTTAATGACGCGATTGTAGCTTAGGTTTCAAGTTCCGGCTTGGCATACTTGGTATGGTTGGAAAGGTCCCTTAGCAAGGAATCGAAAGGTGAAAACCGCAAAATGTTGGGATACTTCCTTCTCGAGATATTCTTGAGCATACGGGCCCTGTTTAGGCGCAACTTCTAGCACCTTTTTTTAAGCACCGCCTGTCTCGGCCCCGGGTAGGGGTGTGACTTAATGACGCGATTGTAGCTTAGGCTTCAAGTTCCGGCTTGGCACACTTGGTATGGTTGGATAGTTCCTATAGCAAGGAATCGAAAGGTGAAAACCGCAAAATGTTGGGATACTTCCTTCTCGAGATATTCTTGAGCATACGGGCCCTGTTTAGGCGCAACCGCTAGCACCTTTTTTAAGCACCACCTGTCCCGGCCCCGGGTAGGGGTGTGACTTAATGACGCCATTGTAGCTTAGGCTTCAAGTTCCGGCTTGGCACACTTGGTATGGTTGGAAAGGTCCCTTAGCAAGGAATCAAAAGGTGAAAACCGCAAAATGTTGGGATACTTAAGAAGCTTCCTTCTCGAGATATTCTTGAGCATACGGGCCCTGTTTAGGCGCAACCGCTCTCACCTTTTTTTACGCACCGCCTGTCCCGGCCCCGGGTAGGGGTGTGACTTAATGACGCGATTGTAGCTTAGGCTTCAAGTTCCGGCTTGGCATACTTGGTATGGTTGAAAAGGTCCCTTACCAAGGAATCGAAAGGTGAAAACCGCAAAATGTTGGGATACTTCCTTCTTGAGATATTCTTGAGCATACGGGCCCTGTTTAGGCACAACCGCTTGCACCTTTTTTCAACTTAAGCCGCCTGTCCCGGCCCCGGGTAGGGGTGTGACTTAATGACGCGATTGTAGCTTAGACTTCAAGTTCCGGCTTGGCACACTTGGTATGGTTGGAAAGGTCCCTTAGCAAGGAATCGAAAGGTGAAAACCGCAAAATGTCTTGAGCATACGGGCCCTGTTTAGGCGCAACTTCTAGCACCTTTTTTTAAGCACCGCCTGTCTCGGCCCCGGGTAGGGGTGTGACTTAATGACGCGATTGTAGCTTAGGTTTCAAGTTCCGGCTTGGCACACTTAGTATGGTTGGACAGGTCCTATAGCAAGGAATCGAAAGGTGAAAACCGCAAAATGTCTTGAGCATACGGCCCCTGAATAGGCGCAACCTCTCGCACCTTTTTTTAAGCACCGCCTGTCCCGCCCCCTGCTAGTAATGTGACTTAATGACGCGATTGTAGCTTAGGTTTCAAGTTCCGGCTTGGCACACTTGGAATGGTTGAAAAGGTCCCTTAGCAAGGAATCGAAAGGTGAAAACCGCAAAATGTTGGGATACTTCCTTCTTGAGATATTCTTGAGCATACGGGCCCTGTTTAGGCGCAACCGCTAGCACCTTTTTTTAAGCACCGCCTGTCCCGGCCCCGGGTAGGGGTGTGACTTAATGACGCGATTGTAGCTTAGGCTTCAAGTTCCGGCTTGGCACACTTGGTATGGTTGGAAAGGTCCCTTAGCAAGGAATCGAAAGGTGAAAACCGCAAAATGTTGGGATACGTAAGAATCTTCCTTCTCGAGATATTCTTGAGCATACGGGCCCTGTTTAGACGCAACCGCTAGCACCCTTTTTTTAACTGCAGCCGCCTGTCCCGGCCCCGGGTAGGGGTGTGACTTAATGACGCGATTGTAGCTTAGACTTCAAGTTCCGGCTTGGCACACTTGGTATGGTTGGAAAGGTCCCTTAGCAAGGAATCGAAAGGTGGAAAACAGCAAAATGTTGGGATACTTCCTTCTCGAGATATTCTTGAGCATACGGGCCCTGTTTAGGCGCAACCGCTCTCACCTTTTTTTAAGCACCGCCTGTCCCGGCCCCGGGTAGGGGTGTGACTTATGACGCAATTGTAGCTTAGGCTTCAAGTTCCGGCTTGGCACACTTGGTATGGTTGGAAAGGTCCCTTAGCAAGGAATCAAAAGGTGAAAACCGCAAAATGTTGGGATACTAAGAAGCTTCCTTCTTGAGA
>NC_049979.1:32358124-32361224 GCF_000003815.2 Branchiostoma floridae | reverse complement strand
TTCAAGTTCCGGCTTGCCACACTTGGTATGGTGGGAAAGGTCCCTTTGCAACGAAATGAAAAGTGAAAACCGCAAAATGTTGGGATACTTAAGAAGCTTCCTTCTCGAGATATTCTTGAGCATAGGGGCCCTGTTTAGGCGCAACCGCTCTCACCTTTTTTTACGCACCGCCTGTCCCGGCCCCGGGTAGGGGTGTGACTTATGACGCAATTGTAGCTTAGGCTTCAAGTTCCGGCTTGGCACACTTGGTATGGTTGGAAAGGTCCCTTAGCAAGGAATCGAAAGGTGAAAACCGCAAAATGTTGGGATACTTCCTTCTCGAGATATTCTTGAGCATACGGGCCCTGTTTAGGCGCAACCGCTAGCACCTTTTTTTAAGCACCGCCTGTCCCGGCCCCAGGTAGGGGTGTGACTTAATGACGCGATTGTAGCTTAGGCTTCAAGTTCCGGCTTGGCACACTTGGTATGGTTGGAAAGGTTCCTTTAGCAAGGAATCGAAAGGTGGAAACCGCAAAATGTTGGGATACTTCCTTCTTGAGATATTCTTGAGCATACGGGCCCTGTTTAGGCGCAACCGCTAGCACCTTTTTTAAGCACCGCTTGTCCCGGCCACGGGTAGTGGTGTGACTTAATGACGCGATTGTAGCTTAGGCTTCAAGTTCCGGCTTGCACGATGGTCAAATTTGGCCGAAAAGTTTCCATTCGAACGCAGAGTATCGGGTTACCGGAACTCCCGCGCGGTCCCCGCGGAGGGCTGACGGTGACTGAAACATCTTCTAAAATATCGTGATAGTTTGAAAAACAACCTCTCGCACGTGCCTCGTCGATATTAAATGAAAACTGGCAGTGTGTACACTTCAAGTCTTACCGTGTACGTGTGCTACACAGTTTTGTCTCAATGTCTTCTGAAATGTGCATAGTTGGTTGATTTAGAAAGGGTGTTCGGTGGGCCCAAAAAACAAATACCATATTTAGATTGGTCCTAAATTTGACTGAAAATCCAAATCTTTTATTTCATATAGGTAATGATATTAAGATCAAACTTTCTGTCTTAGGGATTTTTCAACTTCTACTTAGAACTATTTTTACAGCCAATATTAGGTCGAAAAATTGTAATTTTTTCAAGTTTTCACACTCAAAGGCTCGTAATTCAAAATTACCTCCATGTTCCAAAAATCCCTAAGACACAAAGCTGGAGATATTAGTTGTCGACAATATAAGTCCTGAAAGAGTTGATTTGCACGCGTTTTGCAAGCGATTTAAATACCATGTTTGGTCCTATGTCGAGTCACACTGATAGTGACATAGAGTAATTGATACCGCCGTAAACAAGTGTTGTAACATTCAAGGTCACCAATAATGACGCCAGCAGCTTTGTTACATGTCACATGTTCCAAACTAAGCGGCAGCAAAACTAAGCTTGCCAAATAACGGTTTATATTTGTGAAAATGTTTGTTATTCTTCTGACGCACGGCACCCGGGAAAATGAGGGTGTTTTCTGCGTGTTTACTGTAACAACCTGCGGGTGACCTCGGATGACCCCAAATAGAACGCCCGTTCTGTTCGATCACGCCAGCGTTCTGTTCGATGGAACATGATTCGTGTTCTAAATCCCCACATAGAAGTCTGGAAATTTTGGGGCCAAAATTTACCATCGTGTTGGCATACTTGGTATGGTTGGAAAGGTCCCTTAGCAAGGAATCGAAAGGTGAAAACCGCAAAATGTTGGGATACTTCCTTCTCGAGATATTCTTGAGCATACGGGCCCTGTTTAGGCGCAACTGCTAGCACCTTTTTTCAACTTAAGCCGCCTGTCCCGGCCCCGGGTAGCGGTGTGACTTAATGACGCGATTGTAGCTTAGACTTCAAGTTCCGGCTTGGCACACTTGGTATGGTTGGAAAGGTCCCTTAGCAAGGAATCGAAAGGTGAAAACCGCAAAATGTTGGGATACTTCCTTCTCGAGATATTCTTGAGCATACGGGCCCTGTTTAGGCGCAACCGCTAGCACTTTTTTTTAAGCACCGCCTGTCCCGGCCCCGGGTAGGGGTGTGACTTATGACGCAATTGTAGCTTAGGCTTCAAGTTCCGGCTTGGCACACTTGGTATGGTTGGAAAGGTCCCTTAGCAAGGAATCAAAAGGTGAAAACCGCAAAATGTTGGGATACTTAAGAAGCTTCCTTCTCGAGATATTCTTGAGCATACGGGCCCTGTTTAGGCGCAACCGCTCTCACCTTTTTTTACGCACCGCCTGTCCCGGCCCCGGGTAGGGGTGTGACTTATGACGCAATTGTAGCTTAGACTTCAAGTTCCGGCTTGGCACCCTTGGTATGGTTGGAAAGGTCCCTTAGCAAGGAATCGAAAGGTGAAAACCGCAAAATGTTGGGATACTTCCTTCTCGAGATATTCTTGAGCATACGGGCCCTGTTTAGGCGCAACCGCTCTCACCTTTTTTTAAGCACCGCCTGTCCCGGCCCCGGGTAGGGGTGTGACTTATGACGCAATTGTAGCTTAGGCTTCAAGTTCCGGCTTGGCACACTTGGTATGGTTGGGAAGGTCCCTTAGCAAGGAATCAAAAGGTGAAAACCGCAAAATGTTGGGATACTTCCTTCTTGAGATATTCTTGAGCATACGGGCCCTGTTTAGGCGCAACCGCTAGCACCTTTTTTCAACTTAAGCCGCCTGTCCCGGCCCCGGGTAGTGGTGTGACTTAATGACGCGATTGTAGCTTAGGTTTCAAGTTCCGGCTTGGCACACTTGGTATGGTTGGAAAGGTCCCTTAGCAAGGAATCGAAAGGTGGAAACCGCAAAATGTTGGGATACTTCCTTGTTGAGATATTCCTGAGCATACGGGCCCTGTTTAGGTGCAACCGCTAGCACCGTTTTTAAGCACCACCTGTCCCGGCCCCGGGTAGGGGTGTGACTTAATGACGCGATTGTAGCTTAGGCTTCAAGTTCCGGCTTGGCACACTTGGTATGGTTGGAAAGGTCCCTTAGCAAGGAATCGAAAGGTGAAAACCGCAAAATGTTGGGATACTTCCTTCTCGAGATATTCTTGAGCATACGGGCCCTGTTTAGGCGCAACTGCTAGCACCTTTTTT
>NC_049979.1:32355848-32357613 GCF_000003815.2 Branchiostoma floridae | reverse complement strand
GCACAGTTGGTATGGTTGGAAAGGTCCCTTAGCAAGGAATCAAAAGGTGAAAACCGCAAAATGTTGGGATACTTCCTTCTCGAGATATTCTTGAGCATACGGGCCCTGTTTAGGCGCAACTGCTAGCACCTTTTTTTAAGCACCGCCTGTCCCGGCCCCGGGTAGGGGTGTGACTTAATGACGCGATTGTAGCTTAGGCTTCAAGTTCCGGCTTGGCACACTTGGTATGGTTGGAAAGGTCCCTTAGCAAGGAATCGAAAGGTGGAAACCGCAAAATGTTGGGATACTTCCTTCTCGAGATATTCTTGAGCATACGGGCCCTGTTTGGGGGCAACCGCTAGCACCTTTTTTAAGCACCGCCTGTCCCGGCCCCGGGTAGTGGTGTGACTTAATGACGCGATTGTAGCTTAGGCTTCAAGTTCCGGCTTGGCATACTTGGTATGGTTGGAAAGGTCCCTTAGCAAGGAATCGAAAGGTGAAAACCGCAAAATGTTGGGATGCTTCCTTCTCGAGATATTCTTGAGCATACGGGCCCTGTTTAGGCGCAACTGCTAGCACCTTTTTTCAACTTAAGCCGCCTGTCCCGGCCCCGGGTAGGGGTGTGACTTAATGACGCGATTGTAGCTTAGACTTCAAGTTCCGGCTTGGCACACTTGGTATGGTTGGAAAGGTCCCTTAGCAAGGAATCGAAAGGTGGAAACCACAAAATGTTGGGATACTTCCTTCTCGAGATATTCTTGAGCATACGGGCCCTGTTTAGGCGCAACCGCTCTCACCTTTTTTTAAGCACCGCCTGTCCCGGCCCCGGGTAGGGGTGTGACTTATGACGCAATTGTAGCTTAGGCTTCAAGTTCCGGCTTGGCACACTTGGTATGGTTGGAAAGGTCCCTTAGCAAGGAATCAAAAGGTGAAAACCGCAAAATGTTGGGATACTTAAGAAGCTTCCTTCTCGAGATATTCTTGAGCATACGGGCCCTGTTTAGGCGCAACCGCTCTCACCTTTTTTTACGCACCGCCTGTCCCGGCCCCGGGTAGGGGTGTGACTTATGACGCAATTGTAGCTTAGACTTCAAGTTCCGGCTTGGCACCCTTGGTATGGTTGGAAAGGTCCCTTAGCAAGGAATCGAAAGGTGGAAAACCGCAAAATGTTGGGATACTTCCTTCTCGAGATATTCTTGAGCATACGGGCCCTGTTTAGGCGCAACCGCTCTCACCTTTTTTTAAGCACCGCCTGTCCCGGCCCCGGGTAGGGGTGTGACTTATGACGCAATTGTAGCTTAGGCTTCAAGTTCCGGCTTGGCACACTTGGTATGGTTGGAAAGGTCCCTTAGCAAGGAATCAAAAGGTGCAAACCGCAAAATGTTGGGATACTTCCTTCTTGAGATATTCTTGAGCATACGGGCCCTGTTTAGGCGCAACCGCTAGCACCTTTTTTCAACTTAAGCCGCCTGTCCAAGCCCCGGGTAGTGGTGTGACTTAATGACGCGATTGTAGCTTAGGTTTCAAGTTCCGGCATGGCACACTTGGTATGGTTGAAAAGGTCCCTTAGCAAGGAATCGAAAGGTGAAAACCGCAAAATGTTGGGATACTTCCTTCTCGAGATATTCTTGAGCATACGGGCCCTGTTTAGGCGCAACTGCTAGCACCTTTTTTCAACTTAAGCCGCCTGTCCCGGCCCCGGGTAGGGGTGTGACTTAATGACGCGATTGTAGCTTAGACTTCAAGTTCCGGCTTGGCACCCTTGGTATGGTTGGAAAGGTCCCTT
>NC_049979.1:32352216-32355503 GCF_000003815.2 Branchiostoma floridae | reverse complement strand
TAGGGGTGTGACTTAATGACGCGATTGTAGCTTAGGCTTCAAGTTCCGGCTTGGCATACTTGGTATGGTTGGAAAGGTCCCTTTGCAAGGAATTGAAAAGTGAAAACCGCAAAATGTTGGGATACTTAAGAATCTTCCTTCTCGAGATATTCTTGAGCATACGGGCCCTGTTTAGACGCAACCGCCTAGCACTCTTTTTTTAAGCACCGCCTGTCCCGGCCCCGGGTAGGGGTGTGACTTAATGACGCGATTGTAGCTTAGGCTTCAAGTTCCGGCTTGGCACACTTGGTATGGTTGGAAAGGTCCCTTAGCAAGGAATCGAAAGGTGGAAAACAGCAAAATGTTGGGATACTTCCTTCTCGAGATATTCTTGAGCATACGGGCCCTGTTTAGGCGCAACCGCTCTCACCTTTTTTTAAGCACCGCCTGTCCCGGCCCCGGGTAGGGGTGTGAGTTATGACGCAATTGTAGCTTAGGCTTCAAGTTCCGGCTTGGCACACTTGGTATGGTTGGAAAGGTCCCTTAGCAAGGAATTGAAAAGTGAAAACCGCAAAATGTTAGGATACTTAAGAAGCTTCCTTCTCGAGATATTCTTGAGCATACGGGCCCTGTTTAGGCGCAACCGTTAGCACCTTTTTTCAACTTAAGCCGCCTGTCCCGGCCCCGGGTAGTGGTGTGACTTAATGACGCGATTGTAGCTTAGGTTTCAAGTTCCGGCTTGGCACACTTGGTATGGTTGAAAAGGTCCCTTAGCAAGGAATCGAAAGGTGAAATCGCAAAATGTTGGGATACTTCCTTCTCGAGATATTCTTGAGCATACGGGCCCTGTTTAGGCGCAACCGCTAGCACTTTTTTTTAAAGCCGCCTGTCCCGGCCCCGGGTAGGGGTGTGACTTAATGACGCGATTGTAGCTTAGGTTCCAAGTTCCGGCTTGGCACACTTGGTATGGTTGGAAAGGTCCCTTAGCAAGGAATCGAAAGTTGAAAACCGCAAAATGTTGGGATACTTCCTTCTTGAGATATTCTTGAGCATACGGGCCCTGTTTAGGCGCAACCGCTCTCACCTTTTTTTAAGCACCGCCTGTCCCGGCCCCGGGTAGGGGTGTGACTTATGACGCAATTGTAGCTTAGGCTTCAAGTTTCGGCTTGGCACACTTGGTATGGTTGAAAAGGTGCCTTAGCAAGGAATCAAAAGGTGAAAACCGCAAAATGTTGGGATACTTAAGAAGCTTCCTTCTCGAGATATTCTTGAGCATACGGGCCCTGTTTAGGCGCAACCGCTAGCACCTTTTTTAAGCACCGCCTGTCCCGGCCCCGGGTAGGGGTGTGACTTAATGACGCGATTGTAGCTTAGGCTTCAAGTTCCGGCTTGGCACACTTGGTATGGTTGGGAAGGTCCCTTAGCAAGGAATTGAAAAGTGAAAACCGCAAAATGTTGGGATACTTAAGAAGCTTCCTTCTCGAGATATTCTTGAGCATACGGGCCCTGTTTAGGCGCAACCGCTAGCACCTTTTTTAAGCACCGCCTGTCCCGGCCCCGGGTAGGGGTGTGACTTAATGACGCGATTGTAGCTTAGGCTTCAAGTTCCGGCTTGGCACACTTGGTATGGTTGGAAAGGTCCCTTAGCAAGGAATCGAAAGGTGGAAACCGCAAAATGTTGGGATACTTCCTTTTTGAGATATTCCTGAGCATACGGGCCCTGTTTAGGCGCAACCGCTAGCACCTTTTCTAAGCACCGCCTGTCCCGGCCCCGGGTAGGGGTGTGACTTAATGACGCGATTGTAGCTTAGGCTTCAAGTTCCGGCTTGGCACACTTGGTATGGTTGGGAAGGTCCCTTAGCAAGGAATTGAAAAGTGAAAACCGCAAAATGTTGGGATACTTAAGAAGCTTCCTTCTCGAGATATTCTTGATCATACGGGCCCTGTTTAGGCACAACCGCTAGCACCTTTTTTCAACTTAAGCCGCCTGTCCCGGCCCCGGGTAGGGGTGTGACTTAATGACGCGATTGTAGCTTAGACTTCAAGTTCCGGCTTGGCACCCTTGGTATGGTTGGAAAGGTCCCTTAGCAAGGAATCGAAAGGTGAAAACCGCAAAATGTTGGGATACTTCCTTCTCGAGATATTCTTGAGCATACGGGCCCTGTTTAGGCGCAACTGCTAGCACCTTTTTTCAACTTAAGCCGCCTGTCCCGGCCCCGGGTAGGGGTGTGACTTAATGACGCGATTGTAGCTTAGACTTCAAGTTCCGGCTTGGCACACTTGGGATGGTTGGAAAGGTCCCTTAGCAAGGAATCGAAAGGTGAAAACCGCAAAATGTTGGGATCCTTCCTTCTCGAGATATTCTTGAGCATACGGGCCCTGTTTAGGCGCAACCGCTCTCACCTTTTTTTAGCACCGCCTGTCCCGGCCCCGGGTAGGGGTGTGACTTATGACGCAATTGTAGCTTAGGCTTCAAGTTCCGGCTTGGCACAGTTGGTATGGTTGAAAAGGTCCCTTAGCAAGGAATCGAAAGGTGAAAACCGCAAAATGTTGGGATACTTCCTTCTCGAGATATTCTTGAGCATACGGGCCCTGTTTAGGCGCAACCGCTAGCACCTTTTCTAAGCACCGCCTGTCCCGGCCCCGGGTAGGGGTGTGACTTAATGACGCGATTGTAGCTTAGGCTTCAAGTTCCGGCTTGGCACACTTGGTATGGTTGGGAAGGTCCCTTAGCAAGGAATTGAAAAGTGAAAACCGCAAAATGTTGGGATACTTAAGAAGCTTCCTTCTCGAGATATTCTTGAGCATACGGGCCCTGTTTAGGCGCAACCGCTAGCACCTTTTTTAAGCACCGCCTGTCCCGGCCCCGGGTAGGGGTGTGACTTAATGACGCGATTGTAGCTTAGGCTTCAAGTTCCGGCTTGGCACACTTGGTATGGTTGGAAAGGTCCCTTAGCAAGGAATCGAAAGGTGGAAACCGCAAAATGTTGGGATACTTCCTTCTTGAGATATTCCTGAGCATACGGGCCCTGTTTAGGTGCAACCGCTAGCACCGTTTTTAAGCACCACCTGTCCCGGCCCCGGGGAGGGGTGTGACTTAATGACGCGATTGTAGCTTAGGCTTCAAGTTCCGGCTTGGCACACTTGGTATGGTTGGAAAGGTCCCTTAGCAAGGAATTGAAAAGTGAAAACCGCAAAATGTTAGGATACTTAAGAAGCTTCCTTCTCGAGATATTCTTGATCATACGGGCCCTGTTTAGGCACAACCGCTAGCACCTTTTTTCAACTTAAGCCGCCTGTCCCGGCCC
>NC_049979.1:32348891-32352114 GCF_000003815.2 Branchiostoma floridae | reverse complement strand
GGTGAAAACCGCAAAATGTTGGGATACTTCCTTCTCGAGATATTCTTGAGCATACGGGCCCTGTTTAGGCGCAACTGCTAGCACACTTTTTTCAACTTAAGCCGCATGTCCCGGCCCCGGGTAGGGGTGTGACTTAATGACGCGATTGTAGCTTAGACTTCAAGTTCCGGCTTGGCACACTTGGTATGGTTGGAAAGGTCCCTTAGCAAGGAATCGAAAGGTGAAAACCGCAAAATGTTGGGATACTTCCTTCTCGAGATATTCTTGAGCATACGGGCCCTGTTTAGGCGCACCCGCTCTCACCTTTTTTTAAGCACCGCCTGTCCCGGCCCCGGGTAGGGGTGTGACTTATGACGCAATTGTAGCTTAGGCTTCAAGTTCCGGCTTGGCACACTTGGTATGGTTGGAAAGGTCCCTTAGCAAGGAATTGAAAAGTGAAAACCGGAAAATGTTAGGATACTTAAGAAGCTTCCTTCTCGAGATATTCTTGAGCATACGGGCCCTGTTTAGGCGCAACCGCTAGCACCTTTTTTAAGCACCGCCTGTCCCGGCCCCGGGTAGGGGTGTGACTTAATGACGCGATTGTAGCTTAGGCTTCAAGTTCCGGCTTGGCACACTTGGTATGGTTGGAAAGGTCCCTTAGCAAGGAATCGAAAGGTGGAAATCGCAAAATGTTGGGATACTTCCTTCTTGAGATATTCTTGAGCATACGGGCCCTGTTTAGGCGCAACCGCTAGCACCTTTTTTAAGCACCGCCTGTCCCGGCCCCGGGTAGTGGTGTGACTTAATGACGCGATTGTAGCTTAGGCTTCAAGTTCCGGCTTGGCACACTTGGTATGGTTGGAAAGGTCCCTTAGCAAGGAATCGAAAGGTGGAAAACAGCAAAATGTTGGGATACTTCCTTCTCGAGATATTCTTGAGCATACGGGCCCTGTTTAGGCGCAACCGCTCTCACCTTTTTTTAAGCACCGCCTGTCCCGGCCCCGGGTAGGGGTGTGAGTTATGACGCGATTGTAGCTTAGGCTTCAAGTTCCGGCTTGGCACACTTGGTATGGTTGGAAAGGTCCCTTAGCAAGGAACCGAAAGGTGAAAACCGCAAAATGTTTGGATACTTCCTTCTTGAGATATTCTTGAGCATACGGGCCCTGTTTAGACGCTACTGCTAGCACCTTTTTTTAAGCACCGCCTGTCCCGGCCCCGGGTAGGGGTGTGACTTAATGACGCGATTGTAGCTTAGGCTTCAAGTTCCGGCTTGGCACACTTGGTATGGTTGGAAAGGTCCCTTAGCAAGGAATCGAAAGGTGGAAACCGCAAAATGTTGGGATACTTCCTTCTCGAGATATTCTTGAGCATACGGGCCCTGTTTAGGCGAAACCGCTAGCACCTTTTTTTAAGCACCGCCTGTCCCGGCCTCGGGTAGGGGTGTGACTTAATGACGCGATTGTAGCTTAGGCTTCAAGTTCCGGCTTGGCACACTTGGTAAGGTTTGAAAGGTCCCTTAGCAAGGAATTGAAAAGTGAAAACCGCAAAATGTTAGGATACTTAAGAAGCTTCCTTCTCGAGATATTCTTGAGCATACGGGCCCTGTTTAGGCGCAACCGCTAGCACCTTTTTTAAGCACCGCCTGTCCCGGCCCCGGGTAGTGGTGTGACTTAATGACGCGATTGTAGCTTAGGCTTCAAGTTCCGGCTTGGCACACTTGGTATGGTTGGAAAGGTCCTATAGCAAGGAATCGAAAGGTGAAAACCGCAAAATGTTTGGATACTTCCTTCTTGAGATATTCTTGAGCATACGGGCCCTGTTTAGGCGCAACCGCTCTCACCTTTTTTTAAGCACCGCCTGTCCCGGCCCCGGGTAGGGGTGTGACTTATGACGCAATTGTAGCTTAGGCTTCAAGTTCCGGCTTGGCACACTTGGTATGGTTGGAAAGGTCCCGTAGCAAGGAATCGAAAGGTGAAAACCGCAAAATGTTGGGATACTTCCTTCTCGAGATATTCTTGAGCATACGGGCCCTGTTTAGGCGCAACCGCTAGCACCTTTTTTCAACTTAACCCGCCTGTCCCGGCCCCGGGTAGGGGTGTGACTTAATGACGCGATTGTAGCTTAGGCTTCAAGTTCCGGCTTGGCATACTTGGTATGTTTGGAAAGGTCCCTTAGCAAGGAGTCGAAAGGTGAAAACCGCAAAATGTTGGGATACTTCCTTCTTGAGATATTCTTGAGCATACGGGCCCTGTTTAGGCCCAACCGCTAGCACCTTTTTTAAAATCCGCCTGTCCCGGCCCCGGGTAGGGGTGTGAGTTAATGACGCGATTGTAGCTTAGGTTCCAAGTTCCGGCTTGGCACACTTGGTATGGTTGGAAAGGTCCCTTAGCAAGGAATCGAAAGGTGAAAACCGCAAAATGTTGGGATACTTCCTTCTTGAGATATTCTTGAGCATACGGGCCCTGTTTAGGCGCAACCGCTAGCACCTTTTTTTAAGCACCGCCTGTCCCGGCCCCGGGTAGGGGTGTGACTTAATGACGCGATTGTAGCTTAGGCTTCAAGTTCCGGCTTGGCACACTTGGTATGGTTGGAAAGGTCCCTTTGCAAGGAATTGAAAAGTGAAAACCGCAAAATGTTGGGATACTTAAGAATCTTCCTTCTCGAGATATTCTTGAGCATACGGGCCCTGTTTAGACGCAACCGCTAGCACCTTTTTTTAAGCACCGCCTGTCCCGGCCCCGGGTAGGGGTGTGACTTAATGACGCGATTGTAGCTTAGGCTTCAAGTTCCGGCTTGGCACACTTGGTATGGTTGGAAAGGTCCCTTAGCAAGGAATCGAAAGGTGGAAAACAGCAAAATGTTGGGATACTTCCTTCTCGAGATATTCTTGAGCATACGGGCCCTGTTTAGGCGCAACCGCTCTCACCTTTTTTTAAGCACCGCCTGTCCCGGCCCCGGGTAGGGGTGTGAGTTATGACGCAATTGTAGCTTAGGCTTCAAGTTCCGGCTTGGCACACTTGGTATGGTTGGAAAGGTCCCTTAGCAAGGAATTGAAAAGTGAAAACCGCAAAATGTTAGGATACTTAAGAAGCTTCCTTCTCGAGATATTCTTGAGCATACGGGCCCTGTTTAGGCGCAACCGTTAGCACCTTTTTTCAACTTAAGCCGCCTGTCCCGGCCCCGGGTAGTGGTGTGACTTAATGACGCGATTGTAGCTTAGGTTTCAAGTTCCGGCTTGGCA
>NC_049979.1:32347147-32348732 GCF_000003815.2 Branchiostoma floridae | reverse complement strand
GGGTAGGGGTGTGACTTAATGACGCGATTGTAGCTTAGACTTCAAGTTCCGGCTTGGCACACTTGGTATGGTTGGAAAGGTCCCTTAGCAAGGAATCGAAAGGTGGAAAACCGCAAAATGTTGGGATACTTCCTTCTCGAGATATTCTTGAGCATACGGGCCCTGTTTAGGCGCAACCGCTCTCACCTTTTTTTAAGCACCGCCTGTCCCGGCCCCGGGTAGGGGTGTGACTTATGACGCAATTGTAGCTTAGGCTTCAAGTTCCGGCTTGGCACACTTGGTATGGTTGGAAAGGTCCCGTAGCAAGGAATCGAAAGGTGAAAACCGCAAAATGTTGGGATACTTCCTTCTCGAGATATTCTTGAGCATACGGGCCCTGTTTAGGCGCAACCGCTAGCACCTTTTTTCAACTTAACCCGCCTGTCCCGGCCCCGGGTAGGGGTGTGACTTAATGACGCGATTGTAGCTTAGGCTTCAAGTTCCGGCTTGGCATACTTGGTATGTTTGGAAAGGTCCCTTAGCAAGGAGTCGAAAGGTGAAAACCGCAAAATGTTGGGATACTTCCTTCTTGAGATATTCTTGAGCATACGGGCCCTGTTTAGGCCCAACCGCTAGCACCTTTTTTAAGCACCGCGTGTCCCGGCCCCGGGTAGGGGTGTGACTTAATGACGCGATTGTAGCTTAGGCTTCAAGTTCCGGCTTGGCACACTTGGTATGGTTGGAAAGGTCCCTTAGCAAGGAATCGAAAGGTGAAAACCGCAAAATGTTGGGATACTTCCTTCTCGAGATATTCTTTACCATACGGGCCCGGTGTAGGCGCAACCTCTAGCACCATTTTTTAAGCACCGCCTGTCCCGGCCCCGGGTAGGGGTGTGACTTAATGACGCGATTGTAGCTTAGGCTTCAAGTTCCGGCTTGGCACACTTGGTATGGTTGGAAAGGTCCCGTAGCAAGGAATCGAAAGGTGAAAACCGCAAAATGTTGGGATACTTCCTTCTCGAGATATTCTTGAGCATACGGGCCCTGTTTAGGCGCAACCTCTAGCACCATTTTTTAAGCACCGCCTGTCCCGGCCCCGGGTAGGGGTGTGACTTAATGACGCGATTGTAGCTTAGGCTTCAAGTTCCGGCTTGGCACTCTTGGTATGGTTGAAAAGGTCCCTTAGCAAGGAATCGAAAGGTGGAAACCGCAAAATGTTGGGATACTTCCTTCTCGAGATATTCTTGAGCATACGGGCTCTGAACTTGAAGCCTTAGCTACAATCGCGTTATTATGTCATCACCCTACCTGGTGCCATGACAGGCGGTGTTTCAAAAAAAGGAGCTACCGGTTGCCCCTAAACAGAGCCCGTATAGTTTAGAATATCTCGAGAAGGATGTATCTGATTGGACTGGGGTTTTGATCTTTCGATTTCTTACCAAGGGACCTTTTCAAAGATGCCAGGCCGGAACTTAAGCCCCAAGCTACAATCGCAGTCTGAAGTCATCACCCTACCCGATGCCGTGATAGGCGGTGTTTCAAAAAAAGGAGCTACCGGTTGCGCCTTAACATAGCCCATATCCTCAAGAATATCTCGAGAAGGATC
>NC_049979.1:32345527-32347047 GCF_000003815.2 Branchiostoma floridae | reverse complement strand
ATATGTTGTCAGCTCTTCAACAAAGTCAAGGAGTTGTGTTTCACAGGAGCGACCTCTCCTAAAACCATGTTGGTTGTCATTCGAAATATCGTTAGATTCAAAATGTTGCATGGTGTAAGCAACCACTATATGTTCCATCAACTTGCAGGCCACGCATGTCAGCGACACAGGGATGTAGTTTGTTTCTCGGAACATGCGTGTTTGTAAGAACCGTCTCTGTAATATATTAAGTGCAAAGTTTGGAAAGAATCCCCTGTTTTTCTCTCAGCCTTAGTGTTTGTAATAGCCGTGTCCGTAAAATGTTAAGTGTTGTGTTTGGACAAAATCATCCTTTTTTCTTTCATAAACTGTGTGTCTGCAACATTATGTCTGTTTGATGTAAAATGTATGCTTTAGAGACAATGTTACGGGTCTTGTTCGGAACCTATTTGTAGGTAAAAGCCGTGTCTGCGAGCTGTAAAGTGCTGGGTTTGGAGAAAATCCTCTTTTTTTCTCCGAGGCTGTAGGTCTGTAATAACCCTGTCTAAAATTGTAAATTGTAAGCTTTAAAGAAACTTTTTTTTCCCGAGTCTGTGTGTTTGTCATAGCCGTGTCCGTAAAATGTTATGTGTAGTGTTTTGAGAAAATCTTTTTTTTTGAAATCTCGGATCTGTGTGTTTGTAATATCCGTTTTTTAAGATGGAAAATGTACAATTTTGAGAAAACCCTCTGCTGTTGTCTTTGATCCTGTTGTTTACTATATCTTTATCTTGCATATTGTAAGATATTGTAACATCTTCTGCAGAAACGCTTCGTCCGAATAGTCTCAAATGTTTCGTATACATTCCTTTCTGCATCTTTGCTCCGTAACCTAAAATTAATAACTATATATGATATAAATAAACTACAAAATTGCCTTTTAGTTCACAAAAAAATTAATAGTTATTGTATACCTAAGCAATTCCAGAACCTTTTCTATCACATTTCAGACCACAATCATTACAATACCATAAAGTTAAGACAGATACAAGTAAAAACACAACAAAGAAAGTTTTCCATACTGTTCAGGCGTCCTCAAATTTGGAATCCTTTAAGTGTAACCTTACATCTTTGTCATTCATAACTAATTTTTAAAAACCTGTTAAAAAGTCATTATCAAATAATCAAACATTTAACTAATCTCCTATTCATTGTTCCTCTATTTCAACATTTTAATTGTTACGTTTCTTACAATGTTATATACTTATTATATCATTTCATTCATTTCGCCGTTTTGATATTGCCTTAGTTATAAATTATTGAACTAACTATGATTCCCTTCCATTTTGTTAATTGACATAATTCTTTTGGTATCAGCTTGGAATTTTGAAGACTGTATTTGTTCCCCTAGACAAACTCACCTCTAGGAGTCTTTATAACCAGATAAAATCACAGAATGTTATAGAAAGTAAATGTATTGATGAGTGGATTGAGCTACTTGATGTTACAATTTTAGATAAGAAGTTAATTTGGAAAAATTTAATTGTTAACATTAAAGAGAA